>NW_019386122.1:0-10305 GCF_000671375.1 Centruroides sculpturatus | reverse complement strand
TACAATATTTCAAAAGAAAAAAAATGTCTGCACTTATAACCAATAAAAATGTTCAATTTTTAGTTTTAGTAAATTAAAAATACTCTACTACAAACTAAACTTACAAGCGACTTTGTTGTCGTAAAATGTTCGGTTATTACATTTAAATATAATGAATAAATAAGTTTAAATTTATTGTAAGGAAGAATGCTATTGAATAAGAGGAAGGAAACAAACAAATGGAATGAACGGAAACAGATTATAACATTTTCTCTGACAAGTGGCGCATTCTGCTAATAACAGACACAAGAACAATATACGGAAGAAGAAGGAAGCAGAATGGTATCATATTTCTGCCATGGTAAATATAGGGCCATTTCGTTTCGGTTATATATCAAGCAGAAATTGTATCTATAAAGAAAGTGGTAGGGTCAAAAGAGAGTAGACTTATTTCTTCTATTTTATTCGACACAGAGAACTTTTGATATGTTTTTATAACGTTTAGGACTTTAGTCTGTACGTGACTTCTCTTTGGGGGGTTGTACTTCTGTGGCTGACTGAAAAGTAATGATGGATAGGAAGTTTGTGGATGTAACGTGCTTAGCTTTCAGTCGTGTGTAGGAGAGTATTGCATTCACCAGAGTATTAAATCTGGTATTTGTGTCTCCATCCTGCAACATCGAATACGATACTTTTGCATTATAGATCTTTTATGCTCCTTGTTCCTTCGCACAAACCCCAATTCTAGCAATTATTTTAAATACAATTTATTTATAACAAAATACGTATACACATTTTAAAACGTTATGTAAAAGTCAGTCAAATTTTAATTATTTATGTACGAATTGATTCGAATTAGCATAATAAATACTTTTTTATAATATAGTATAACAATTACAATTCAAAATATATAAAACTATTTTCTATACAGATTACCATTTATGATAAAAACTTTAATTGAACTGTAATAGTTTCTAAATTAAATTAAATTAAGCTAATAAATGAGTAAATACACTTATTATTAAATACAATCCGAAATATTGATTTTAATTTCTAAATTTAGTATCACCCTTCTCAATATTTTATTTCATTTCAGTAATTTATGTCTTAGTATTTTTTTTTAACATGAAAGTCAAGTTTCATCTTGAATCTGAAGAGGTCTTTTCTACTTTGAAAGTATAAAAACTGTATATAATATTAAATAAAAGTCTAAAATAAATGCATTTTTATATACCTAAACAAAATCATGAAATATTGAACATTTTGCATTCATATAACTTTATTAAAAACTAAAATATTTTCAACTTTATTTATGATTGCGAGCTTTGTGCACTTTCTTAAAATTCTAAGAAAACCTTTTTTTTTTATATCCTTTAGACTCTTTCTAACCCATCTTAAAAAGCCCAGATCAGTTGAACCTATCTATTTTTAAAGTGACACTGCAAAGTAATAAAACATTTTTTAGCGTTTGAATTAGTTTTATAAAATATTCCATAAAAAATTATGATTTAGAACAATTTATTCTAAATTTATGATTAAATAATTAATGATTAACAGTAAGAATTTTGATTAAGTTAGAAGCAGGATCTGTTATTAAGGAATTAGAAAATTAACTAGAAAATAATTTAAACAAAGTAATAAATATTAAAACTTAATTATATAAATTAATTTATTATTATTTAATATATATATTATAGGACTGAACATATAATAATTTAAGATTTAAGCAAAAATTACTAAAAGTAAATAAATAAATAAAAACTAAGAAATTAAGTACAAAAAATTTTAAGCTAAAATGAATAAAAATTTACAATAAATTTACAAAATTGCTAATAATTTTTATAGAAAAGTTTTAGATAAGAGAGAAAAATAGTCATTGTAAATCCGAATTACTCAGAAGCAGAGATTAGAGAAGCGATTCCCTTATCATTGCATACAATACTATTATTGTCAA
Organism: Centruroides sculpturatus; assembly: GCF_000671375.1. Lineage (NCBI taxonomy): Eukaryota > Metazoa > Arthropoda > Arachnida > Scorpiones > Buthidae > Centruroides > Centruroides sculpturatus. The sequence continues at coordinate 8,372 of NW_019386122.1, read as the reverse complement.
TATAATTAGCATAAAATAAATATCTTTTGTCTCCAAAATGTATTGTTTACTCGATAAGCAGTTAATGTTAATACTTATCTTATTAATCCTTGATAAATTAACCAGATAAATATCTTTTTAAATTAAAATAAAATTTCATTTTAACAAAAGCAATAAATTTAATATAATTGCGATTAATTTGATTACTTTTAATTAAAAAATAACAAATTGTAAATTAATGTTTTAATTATTTTATAAATTTTAAGGAGGATAAAAAAAGCAGGAAGTTTATTTTTGGATAAAATAATTAGATTAAAAGTAATTTGACAAATTTTTCCGAAAATTAGTTAAACATAAAGTCTTTTCTTTAGCAATTTATATAAACTGTACTTTACATATTCACGCCGCATTTACCCATTTGTAAATTGCGTCAGAGATTATTTAAACTTAAAGATAAGATTATTAAATTTATTTTTTTAAATTTCATTTATATTTTCCTTTACGGCTTTTTAATATAAAAAATATACAATCTTTAAAAAAATAATAATGTATAAGAAATATTTTATAAAATATAAAAATAGGCCTACATATTTTTGAAAAAATGAAATAACAAATGTATTTTTTAAAATAATTTATATTTTCTCTATTCAGACTATATCTAAATATATATAAAATCGCTTTGTGACATATTAAAATTCTGAGATTGAGAAGATAGAAAGTGGAAAAAAGAAAGGAATATTCTGTTATAGAGGAGAGAAAGAATCGGTTAAAAGGAAATTTCATGTGATCTGTCATACATTGAATCGAATGGACATGAAGTGCAAAAAGATCCTTTCTTACCAGTCGATGACGTCAGAAATATTCGGATATTTTTCACAAAATATCGATCTCATTTTCTTCACGTTTAATATCGATTCTTGTCGCTTAGTATTTCCTTATTCCGGAAGTTCTGTCATGAAATCTGACACCTAAAATTAGGATTAATGTGAAAGTAAGATTTCTATGTTCTGTATTATATATATATATATAAGAAGTTTAAAATATTCTATGATTTATTTTAATAAATAAATACGTATAAAAATATTTATATTGAGATAAAATATTCTAGAAATATATAAATATCAAAGCGATAATTACAATATTTCAAAAGAAAAAAAGTAAGTTTTCTCGTGTTATAATTAATGTTAGTTAGTTGAACGGATGTATATTTTGAATTTCTTTTTTAAAAAATTTATTGAAGGAATTATAGCTATCACTTACTATATTATCAACGACAAATTAATTAATGTAATTAATATTCCACTCTGAAATAACGATCATTTCCTCATTCATCTTCGTATTAGTGGAAGGATAAGTAGCGGTGATTTTGCCATCACAAAAGAGATTAATTTTCAATTTATTTTCTCTTAAATAATCTTTACCAAAAATTATTTTAATAATTTTCAAAATCGATTTGTTAAACGTTACTTTGTTCAAATCTAATTTCATATCTCGTACTCAAACAATTTTTTTTAAATTAATATATTTGCATGTATAAAGTAACAATAAGATTTTTAAAAAACTCTTTGATGAACTTATGAAAAATATTTTCTTATCTTACTTCTTTCATTTAATATTTAATTATTTCGCAAATTAAAATTAGATTGATTTAGTTTTATTTTTAATAAGAATAAAGTTAGAGATATCCAGAAGGGAGAAAGGGAGGGAGAAAAAAAACATTATGAATATTTAAGTATGAAAAGTCTGTCATTATATTGACAAATTGTACAGGAGATCTTCGAACTTATGCAATTTATAAAGAGTTAAATATTAAATTTCGATCAAGATGCCAAAAGCATTGTGTTGAGAAATTAAATTTTTACCTCAAACGACAATCACACAGATGAAATACAATATCATTAAAGTATTATTTAGATCGAAATATGACAGTTTACTTTAACTTTAAAGGAAAAAAATGAAACTAGAATTGACAATAACATTATTAAAAATGTTCGTTTGTAACAAAATGATATTCTCAAATGTAACTGGTAAGTTTCATTTTCCTATCCATAAAATTAAATTTTACTTGTAAAACGAAGTTTTCGATTTTTCTATGACAAAAAAAAAAGGGAGACAGTTTCTTTTATTTCGTGACTAACATCAACGCCATTTATTATAATGGAATAATTATTTTGCCAATAGGAAATTCGAATATTTTGTTGAAGTAAAAACGAATTGTATTCAAAGAGACTAATCTAAATTAAAATGTTAATTGAAACAAAAGTCATTTTAGAAATTGAAAAAGTATCAGTAAAACAAATTGAATTATTTTATACAGGAAAAATAATAATTAAATAAATTTATCTTTTCTTCTAAGAGACAATGCAATTAATTGAATTAATTTGTTTTAGCTTTAGAAAAAAATAAATTGCTTATACTCACAGTTTGTTAGAATGTTTATCAGTATACATGTTCGATGAATATCTTGAAAAATTGTGGTAAAAATTTGAAATTTTCAAGTTAATTTCGTTGTTTCAGCATAAATTCTCGTTTCAAATTTGTCCAGAATCGGATTATATAATTTTATATAAAAATTTGTCCACAAATTCTTATATAAAATTTGGAAAATAATGAAAATTTATTATTTAATTTAATTTTCTTAAAACTAATAAATGGTTATTTAAAAACGAGTAATTACTTACTGATTTTATGCAATTGAATTTTTAATACCAATCAAGTTATTTCATTGCTCGATTTTAATCAGCTACACAGATTTATTTATTTATTTAAAAATTTATTTACACATAAAAAAAATACAATAATTATAAATTTGATTGGTACCAAACAAAATATAATCCTAAATTTTTTATCTATTTGGATATTATTTTTTAAGATAACCACATTGATTAATACCCTAATGTTTACATTTAAGGCGTTACTTGTTTATTATAGAACTTTATTTGAATTTTAAAAATAAAAAAATAATTGATTTACTTTAAAACAAACACTTGAAAGTCAAATATAAAGTTTTTTATATATATGTTAATCAATGAACGTATTTGAATGTGTAAATATATACATTAGAATATTCTATATAGCCTGTATTTACATAACTTATTATGTAAATATATATATAGAGTAAATCTGAGTATAATTTATTTTATTTTCATTCAATGTGAATACGAGTTTTCTAAATATTCTATATTAATATATAATTTTTAATGTTGTATTTTTTAGGTAGATGTTAGTTTANACAATTAACTAATCTGCAGGGAGTTGAAATGAGTTTCATAATTAGTGAGAGAGAGAGAGAGCGAGAGAACTTTGGAAACTGAAACTTAATAATAATAAATGTTTTTGTTTTTGGAGATGTCAATCGATTTGGAATCTAACTGCTAATTACACGTTATTAGCCATCCGAGATACAATAGTCGAATTACATTTTAGCAGATTAATGTAAAATCATAAATATTGTGGTTGTAATAGCTGCAGATTTCTAAAAAGAATTACATAAATAAAAAGAAAAATTTTTCATCAAAATGCACAAAGTTTAATTTAATCATTTATAAAGATTTATACAAAAGAGGAAATGGTTAATTACATTAAAATATTTTTCTCTAGAAATTACTTTAATTTTCTTTTTTATAATTTCCTGAATTCTTTAAGTTTGATTCAACTACTTTCTCTTTACTATAAGCTTTACAGAAGTGTGAATATTTAATTTCCTAAATAAGTTTATGTGGTCTATTCTAACCAAATTTTTTCTGAATATATTAAAAAAAACTGCTAAAACAATAAAAAGAAAAATTTCACCAAAATGCATACAGTTTAATTTAATCATTTTGGCTTTTTTGAGTAAGAGCAATTTAATTATTTTTAAATATTTATACAAAAATAAAAGTGTTTTAAATAAATTAAAATATTTTTCTTTAGAAATTTAATTTTTTTGATAATTTCTTGAATTTTTGAAGTTTTTTCAACATTATAGAGAAGTCTATAATGTAAGCTTACATTTTGAAATATTAAATTTTTTAAAAAAAGTTGAGTTTATGATGTGTGCTATAATTAAGCTTTTCCATACTACCAAATACAATTCTTTAAATCAAAACTAACACAGATTAATTGAAATAAAGATTTATACAAAATAGCAAATAGTTAATTACATTGTCATATTTTTTTTAGACATTTCTTTGGCATTTTTTTGATAATTTCTGTATTCTTGAAGTTCGATTTTTCTTGTTTCTCCATGTTGTAAGCGTATACAGATGTGTGAATATTAAATTTCCAACAAGTTTATAAGCTCTTACTATAACCAAACTTTTCCTTACAACAAAATACATTTTTTAAAAAATGTTATCGTAGTGTATAACAATAAAAAAACAGTAACTTTACTGAAATATTTTCGAAAAAGTAACAGGGTATTATTATAAAAACAGGTAAAAACAATTTTATTGTTAGTCTCTATCCATTTTTTGAAGCAAATAGAAACTAAATACATTTATATTTTTTCAAAAATAAAGGAATTTTATTTTTTTTTATATTAAAAATTTTGATATCCTTACAATTTGTTCTGAAAAATGTTCTTATTAAAACGTGAATAGAAAAAATATGAATTTATAACTTTAATAAAAAACAATATATATGATTAGAAAAATGCTATTTTACTGTAAAATTTTAATTCTTATTAACATGAATTAAATATTAAATACAGTAAATTCATATATATAAAATAAATATAAATACGAAATTAATACTCTTACAAAAGATTTATTTTTATTAAAATATAATTTATTTATGGTTAAATATTCTTCTTCTCTTATTATTATTATTATTATATAAATTTAGGAGTAAACAATTAAAAATTATGTAAACAAAGTTGAAGAAATAATAAATAAATAAATGATAAAGGATATTCTTTTTTGTTTACAACGAATATTTTATCATAGCGAAAACGTATTAAAGCGAAAGTAAGACAGAAATATATTATAGAGGAATTTTGAAGAATAGTTTGCAAATTTTCTTTGATATCAGGTTTTATTTTATGGAAAAGAAGATCAACACATTTTCATTCATGTGCATTCAAATAGCAAAGATGGCTGAATGAAACTGACAAACTGTTTGCCATTCTTCTGCAGGTTAATCTGCCAAATGGTAGACAATAAAACAACTTCAGTAGCTTCTGCGAAATTTATACTTGAAAAAAATTGAACATATATCATTTTGAAAAATTTTTTCTTTTACATAAAAGACAAAATTGATCGATTATTTCACCTGATAGAATATAGTTTATGTTTTCCGTACCAGATGGCACAGGGATCGAGAATTAAATCTGTTTTGCATCTTTGCTTATTGTTTTTTTTTTCTTCTTCTACTCCGAATTAATTTAATTATGGTGATTTTTCATGACTCAAAGGCGAATAAGGAAATAAAAAAACTCGAGTTTAATATGTCGTAATTTAGTAGCTTAAGTGTTATGTAATTAAATAACTATATAAAAATGAAAATTTTCTGTGTGCCAGGACCACAGTTTCGTTCTATGAGACTGTAACTTAGAGCCCTACAGCTTAAAGCCTGACACCTTTTAATTTATTATTAATTGGTAAAGAGGAAGGGCCTCTAGTAAAATAACTTCTTAGAGCCTAATAAATTTAAGGCCGGCCTTACAAATGTTTACGCTAAAAAAATAAAATTAAAAAATTAAATTCAGTATTGTTAACATAAAATAAATTTACTCCATTTTAAATAACTTTTAAAACATAACTATAAACTAGCATTGTCTAGCGTTATAAATTTACTCATCTAGTATATTTCAATTTATATTTATTTTAAATAAATAATTAAATGTGAAAGAAAAATATAAATATAACATAAATTTAAATAATTTTATATAAGTTAACTGAAATACTANAATCTCTTTCATTGTTCAACAGAAAATCGATAAGGAAAATTCGATTATGGACACATTGTACAATGATTACGACAATATTGTCAAACTGAAAAGAAAAGATTTGATTATTTTATGAAATCGAAGATATTGTTTACAAATTATTATCGTAGATTCTTCCTTTTTCCCTTTCTTTTTCCTTCCCCCTTGTCACGGATATCATTTAGGAAACGAAAGTAAATATTTAAATTATAGTTTTATTCTAAAAGATAATATTGTTAATGGTCTCGTTTACGTTAAATCTCTTATCTGTTGATAGATAAAGCCAAGTTATTGTTATTAAAATTTTTATAGCTTTACAATAGCCGTGTTGTTGTTAGTATATTACTGTTTCGTTTATACGATAAGAATGCCCGCTTTTGCTGTAAAATTTTATTTTTAAATAGAAAATTTTCTCCATTAAAATTCAGGAAATTTATATAATTTATTATTATAAAACAATAGATTCATCACTGTAAAAATTTAAAGTAATTAAGAAAATGTGCACTCGAGTGTTGTTTTTTATTATTATTAATTATTTTATAAACTACAATTTTTATAATTTTAACACAAAAAAGCATATTTATTTTGAAGTGTTTATTGTTGATTATTATGTTTTTTTTTAGGTTTTATAAGAGCATCTAAAGCATGGTAGTAGTAGACTACTGGATACACGAATTCAATTACAGAGAGTTCTAGAAGAGATAATTCCATTTCTATACGTTGGGACTTAGAAGCAATATCAGAAAAAGAATTACAGCTTTATTTTCTAGTTTTCTCAACCTAAGTTGTCGAGGAAGAGAAAAATTTTCTGCAATTTTCTGAAGGCCTACATTATTCAATTTCCTTGTTTTTTAGATTAACCTAAGCTTTTTTTAAGTGCATCATTTTCTTATTGTAACATTATTATAGCGCACTTATACAAATTTAAGTAAGCTTTTTATGGATAAAAATTATTTTTCAATAAGTATAAACATATGTATTTTTTTACTATTATTAGGATTAATGGATTTCCGTTTTTACTAATAGGAATCTTACAATTTATAATTGTGAAGTTTCCTTATAAATATAACAGTTACAAATAAAAAAACAGTATTATATTTTACATTATATCATCGGAAAGGCTTTTGTATCGCTCTACAGAAAAAAATAAAGAACGTAAAAACATCTTGGCTTTCATAACAAGCGACATTTTGATATGAAGGAGCAATTAAGGGAAGAAAGAAAAGATTTTAAAAAAGAAGTTCTTTAATTAGATAAAAAAAATCTAACATTTTTAAAAACAAAATTATAGTTATAAAATGATACTTTAGATACAATAAATTTCGAAATTCATTTTAAAATTTCGAAAATTTCTTGTCATATTTCTTTTCCTTATTATTCTATAATTACTCTAATTATTCTGTTAAGTATCATAACTTATATAATACTAAATTATATGGAAGGTTAGTTGCTGATATAACTACCTTTATAATTATTATTTTAGTTAAACAAAGCGTATTTAAATGAAATGATTATAAATCCGTTAAACTGGAATAAAAATTTTTACCACTGGATTATTCAGAAATCGAGTTTAAATGTATAAATATTCTTAATACTCGCTAATTAATAATGTAAATATTATATTTTAGGCTATATCGAGATTATTTTTTAAAATAAAATACATACAATTTTAAAAGTAATTTTAACAGCATAGAATGGCATTAAATAATAAGATACCATACAGAATTTTAATTTTTACATTAGATAAGAATTATATAAAATGATTGACATTTTATTATTTATTTTCCTAAATTTATTTCGTAATTTTAGAACCTAATTTCAAAGCTTTTTATTTTTGAATAATTCATATAAATTTTGATTGAATAATGGACATATAATATTATCTAACAAATTTGCAATTAAGATATTCTACTGGACAATTTTATTTGTCTACCTTAACTTTTGTAAGAGATTTCGACAACAAGCTATTGTTATATATGGTGTTAACTTTAGAAATTCTTCTGTCAAGCGAAATATCATAGAGGCATTTTAATATTAAAGAAAGCATTTTTGACTGTGTAGTGCCTGACAGAGTTTTCCAAGCGTATCAGATGTCGAAACCCGAGATGGACAGCTCTGCATGGATATCCAGACAACTTCTATAAATGACACTGAGCAGATGCCGTGTTTTTGAAAAGTAGTGACATTCGGGACATCTCCAGAACCAGTTATATTGAATGGGTTTCTAACAATTCAATTGTCACCTTTTACTTCTAGATTGATATATTAATCCGAACGACATTATAAATATTGAATTGTTACAATCGAAAGATATTTTTCGAATTGAGAGAATTTTACTACGCAAAAAAAAAAAAATTAAATGGAAAAGGAATACCATTTTCCATTTATTATTCTCTGTTACGGCTTATAACCTAACCGCTAATAATATAATTCCTACTTCTCGAAATTGAATTTTTACAATTCGAATTGTCAGCGAGTAATTCTATAA
>NW_019386121.1:88725-89591 GCF_000671375.1 Centruroides sculpturatus | reverse complement strand
TTAGAATAACAGTATGAATAACTGAATAAATCAAGATGAAATAGGAAACTCCTACTCGCTTCCCCTTTATTAAATACATTATTTTGTTTTAAATTCTGAAAATTATGGAAATGTTAAATAGTTATATATTTAAATCATAAATAAGCAAACGTGTTGATATTAGCATAATTTGTAATTTTTAAAGAATAAAAACATTTTTTTTAAATGTTTAGAATTATGCTAATACTGACACAATTAAATCCCATTCCAATATCGAACAATGAAGTTAAAGTGAAGTAGTGTAAAGTGAACATTATGATACGGAATCTGTTCTTAAAGAGAATTTCTGGTGAAAAGTTAACGTTACTGATACGTTGCCAATAATGATCGATATCGGTAGCAATAACAGGAACATTTTCCACCTCAATCGATGAAAAGAACAAGCGAATTGACGTGAATCAGTTCCCATGGTATCTACACCCCCAAAACCTGTCAACAAAATTGGTTCAAGCTGTTTCGCCTACCTATTATAGCAAACTGTGTGAAGTATGAGGTTTCTCGTTCAATTTCCAAATCAATATTTTAACCTTTTCCTTCGATATTTTCAACATAATATTTACTCTTCAATACACTTTACTGCTTTAATAAATATCCTTAAAACAATTCAAATTATGCCAAATATTAAGAGACTATCAAAAAGTTTTAACTTAAAAATAAGAACTGTAATTTATAGACTTTATTCCGTATTAAATTTTCAATTTTATTCGATAATTTTTTACAGATGACAGCTATGTTTTGCTCTTTCTGATCCCAAAAGATTTTACAATTTTCTTTTTTCCCTTTTTTTTATTTATTTCTAGAATAATTTTTATAGTTTCTGTAGTAAA
>NW_019386121.1:38908-87291 GCF_000671375.1 Centruroides sculpturatus | reverse complement strand
TTTTATAGCAGAATCAATAATTTACTGTATACATTTGAATCTCTTAAATATTTAAAGACGTTCAGGGAAAATATTCGACTACATTTTAAAAAATACATTAACTTTTTGCAGTTCACTCGTCATTCGAATTTCTAGCCACATTTAAAGAAAAAACAAATAGTGATAATGAGAACAAATACGAGAAAAATATAGAAAATAAAGCCTTATCCATCACAGAATTCCGAGGCGACTACAATTAGAACATGACCATCTTGTACAAGGTGAACTGATGACATATTGACTTTTAAATATATGACGATAAGAACGACCAGATGTCTCCTTAATGAGGCAATTTCTTCCACTGATTTTTGATGCCGTTATTGATTCTGTATCGCGTACAATGCTGCAGCATTATTTTTCTTCAACATTTCTACATACAAAAAAACTATTTATAAACATTTACTTAAAAAATTTTTCTTCCTCTCTTAAAAATCATTTTTAAAACATCAGAGACAGCTTCAAACTTTGGTCTTGTTGTTTTTTGAATAATCATTACCGTGTTGTGTGGCGTTTTTCTTCAATAAAAAAGGACGCGCTGATGGGAATGTAATAGCCAAAGTTTAAATCATTAATATATCATAGAATGAAATATGGCCATTATTTGCTGCTTATGCAAATATCACACGTGTTCCAAATATTTTTTAAACATATATTTTTAAATTACTCAAAAATATTTGCAAAGTCATCAAATTGATGTGAAAAGTCTTGAATTACCGTTATACGAAAAATCTCGGCCAAGCGTAAAATATAAGAAAAGTCTTCTTAAGAAGATCACTATCTATCATAACTTTTTCATTAAAGTGCCGTAAAAATTTTGATGTATACCTAGCAAAAATACCCTGTTCTTAATAGCCAGAAGGAAAATCTCTTCTTCTATACCTTAATACTTTTTATATTACTCCAGACAAAAATCACTAACAATTATAATACTACGAGTACGTTAAAGATACCGAAGGCGATGCTATCTATGATAAATAATCTAAGCGTTGCAATATATTTTAAATCTGCTGCTTTGATTTATATAGTGATTGACACAAATATATACATCCGATAAAATCGTTGGATAAAAACACGACTCGGTAATTGAAATTCGCCTAAGTATGCACAATAGTTATCGACTTTTTCTGTCTTTCTTTTAAAAATATCGAAATGAAAATAGGGGAAAAAAGAAATAGAAAAGGGGGAAAATAACGTCAACCTCCAACCGTACAGTTTTTTTGAAACTTTCTGACATGAGAAGACTTCTTCCTCCAGTTGGCAGACTCAAACTATAATTTAAGATGAAATGTGAACATTACTACAAGATACAAAAATCACAAAAAATTCCTTTTGATAAAGTTTCTTTTTCATTTTTTTCGTGTGTCCTTTACCGCCAGCCAGTCAAAAATTCAATGATTTTCAAATACAGACATTTCTTTGTTTTTTCCTTTTTGCGGACGTCCAATGTAATTGGATATATATGCTTTCTTTCTAGGCAGATGAAAGCTAACAACTTTAACGATTTTCTAGAAGAAAATGGATAGCTTGCGCGTAAAAAATACACATTTTTTTCCGTGAAAAACTTACATTTATTTTAGATATGAAATAAAAACAAATGATAAATTTAAAATAATTTATATATTAAAACTAATTTTTAAACTAAATATATAAGAATAATTCAGTCAAGATGTTTCCGGAATTCAGCAAACCACAAGTTGAAATAAAACGAAAAAATTTTCTCTTCCAGAGAAATGAAAGAGAATGAAAAAAAAAATGAAAAAAATGGAGAACTTCTGAAACTTAAAACAGAGTACTTTAACTTAGTTGACTTTCATTTTTATCAAAGTCAAAATAAATAAATTAAAGTTTTAAAAGTATAAGGCTAGATGGTATTTTATTTTTCATTAAACTTTATTTACTGTTGTAACTAAAAAAGCAAAATATATATATTTTTAAAATTACGCCCGATTTATTTATTTATTCTCTGTAATGTTGCATCTTGTATTGTAATAGTTAAACATTTTATAGTTTATCTATTAGCTTCGGGTTGTTGGTGATGTAGAATTTAGCATTATTAACGATAAACAACTTTTTAATAGTATATATACAATTTATATTCATACATACATTTTAATTAATTATTATGTACAACACATCTTTGTTTATAAACACGATCAAAAAAGTAATAATGTGTGTAATAGAAAAATTTCAATCTATGCTATTATATATTTAATGGTAATAAATTAATTATTATTTTTCTAATCTACAGAAAGAAGAGGAAGAAATTTACAGAGACTGAATATTTAAAATTAAATAGAAAACAAATATTTTTGGCTTTTTAGGATTTCTGATAAATTAGAAAACGTAATAAGAATTTACAATTTTTTCGCATTTAATTGCTTTTAGAATTCTTAAATAATTTATAAAAAAATGATAGATTATTCGTAAAATTTTGAGAAAATTTACAAAGCCAATTTGTAATTTTTGTTGAATTTTGACGTAATAAATACATATTTTACCTTTAATGAAAGTAATATAAAATTTATTTTATATCATTTGTTAAGTCACGAATAAATTCTAAACATAAATATATCATTCACGTTTATAAACTCGGGGATTTGCTTAATGAACATCCATAGAAACTTTCGGCATTAAATTGCTAATTACTGTACAAAAGATCAGCAGTTTTGCAGATTATCTATGATCATTTATTAGGAATTTTTGTTGAGAGGAAATTTAATTTAATTTTTACATATATTTATTTATTTAATGTATTTTACATATAACGCATTAAATAAACACTTATCAGGTATGTGAAGTATCTTTGTTTAAAGTTTTAATAATAAATATCTAATTAAAAAGTTTGTTATTGTTGTTTAAGATTGAAAGATTAATTTTAAGAGCGTCAAACAACAATCATTTTATGAGTTTAAAAACAATTACATAAATTATACTAACATCTCACCATTTTGGCTGTTTACACAGATGATTTTCATTTCTTTGTGACGTTACAACGTATTTCTGTAATTTATAAAATTTGTAAAAAGATTATTAACATTATATGTTATTTCATCTATATATCAAATGTTTAATAATAGTCATTGATAATAAGACAAAAGAATGCATCTCAATTCAAAACATTTCATGCAAAATAATAGTCAAGAAATTATTTTTAAAAACGGATAGATGGATTTAAGTGCTTTCTTTTTATAATGTTTTATTTCAAGTTTAACGAAAATCCGAGCATTAATAGTGTAGACCAGTGTTTATCAACGGGGACGATATCGCCCCATGTGGGCGTTTTTTCATGCTGAGGGGGCGATTAGTAACAATTTATATTTTGGGGGGGCGAAAAACAATAGAGTGAAACATTATATTAAGAATAATTAGATATTTTATTCGTTATATCGTACAATAATTAAACAAATAACATTATACTAATCACTAGTCTATTCAATGCAGTACGAATTTGGCGTTAGCCTTGGCCCTCGGCATCGGAATTTTGAAGTGAAGGGGGCGATACTTCGTAAGTGTTTTATTGAAGGGGGCGATATTACGTTGAAAGGGGCGACGATTCGTTAGAGGTTGAGAAACACTGGTGTAGACTTTAGATCGTACAGACGGAGAGCATCACTTCGACCTAAGAAATCCATTGACTACTCGTTCTAGCCGTAAATCTTGACGCCTTCTAGAACGAAATATATTTGTTTTTTGTTTTTTTTTCCAAGATTTCTAATTTCATAGTTAAAGCTTTCCTGTTTTCATTGGGCAATTTACTTTTTCGGCAAGAAGTCTGCTTTTATTTAAATTTTTCATTTCTTTTACGCTAATATAATTTTGTGAGTTATTAAATATTATCAAAATTTGAGCTTTACCAAAAATAATTTACGAGATTTCGAACATCACAACAAGAAAAAATATCTATACTCTACAATTATCTATTAAAAAAATATTGTATTGATAATTATCATTGTAATTGTATTAAATTTTATCGATTAGTAAAATAGGTATGTTAATCGTCTTTATAAAAGTATCATTAGTCGAATAAAAATCTATGTCCAGTAATTTTTTCCATATATTTTCCATTTTGTGCTGGTGAATACGCTCTCTAGCTCAATTTTTTGTTATTAGAAAATTTGATACTTAATATAACCAAACATTATATGTCTGATCTTGATTAAATTACGTATGCTATTTCTACCTTAATATAATAAATTACACTTTAAATTATTTTAAAAGACAAAGATATAGTTGACTTTAAATATTTCGTTAATTAAATTTCTTTAAAAATATATAAAAGTTACTGTATTAAATTAGCTTTTATATTTAAAAAATTTAATTAACGAAATATTTACAATCAACTAAAATAATTTAAACTCTAATTTATTATATTAAGGTAGAAATAGCATACGTAATTTATTTGTTACAAAGAGTTTATAGATGCGAATTGATTTTATAAAGTGTATACAGTACACGTACATTTATTATGAGAAATTGTAACTTTTAAATAAAATACATTAATGTCTTATAAAAATAGAAATATAATATAATTGAAGATCTTAGGACAGGAACATATTAACTCAGATTTTCGACAGTTTGTAGAATATGAATACATTTTTGCCAATATTATTTGTTTGTTTATCGAATAGCTTCCTCCATTAAAATTCAGATGTCAGATAATCTGAATGCTTTATTTTTGCTTACAACATAGTTTTTCGCTTTCTTCCATATTAATTCTGTTTGATTTAGATTGTAATAATAAAGTGGCAAACTTAGCACTGGCAAACTTGAAAAGAAAGATATTTCATTTATTTAATATTTTTCATATCGAGCCTTGATGTTTTTACAAGACTGGAGAACTCTAATTTTTAGATAAAAAAAAAAAATGAAAAAAATGGAGAACTTCTGAAACTTAAAACAGAGTACTTTAACTTAGTTGACTTTCATTTTTATCAAAGTCAAAATAAATAAATTAAAGTTTTAAAAGTATAAGGCTAGATGGTATTTTATTTTTCATTAAACTTTATTTACTGTTGTAACTAAAAAAGCAAAATATATATATTTTTATAAAAATTACGCCCGATTTATTTATTCTCTGTAATGTTGCATCTTGTATTGTAATAGTTAAACATTTAATAGTTTATCTATTAGCTTCGGATTGTTGTGATGTAGAATTTAGCATCATTAACGATAAACAACTTTTTAACAGTATATATACAATTTATATTCATACATACATTTTAATTAATTATTATGTACAACACATCTTTGTTTATAAACACGATCAAAAAAGTAATAATGTGTGTAATAGAAAAATTTCAATCTATGCTATTATATATTTAATGGTAATAAATTAATTATTATTTTTCTAATCTACAGAAAGAAAAGGAAGAAATTTACAGAGACTGAATATTTAAAATCAAATAGAAAACAAATATTTTTGGCTTTTTAGGATTTCAGATAAATTAGAAAAACGTAAAAAGAATTTACAGGTTTTTTACATTTAATTGCTTTTAGAATTTTTAAATAATTTATAAAATTTTATAGATTATTCGTAAAATTTTGAGAAAATTTACAAAGCCAATTTGTAATTTTTGTTGAATTTTGACGTAATAAATACATATTTTACCTTTAATGAAAGTAATATAAAATTTATTTTATATCATTTGTTAAGTCACGAATAAATTCTAAACATAAATATATCATTCACGTTTATAAACTCGGGGATTTGCTTAATGAACATCCATAGAAACTTTCGGCATTAAATTGCTAATTACTGTACAAAAGATCAGCAGTTTTGCAGATTATCTATGATCATTTATTAGGAATTTTTGTTGAGAGGAAATTTAATTTAATTTTTACATATATTTATTTATTTAATGTATTTTACATATAACGCATTAAATAAACACTTATCAGGTATGTGAAGTATCTTTGTTTAAAGTTTTAATAATAAATATCTAATTAAAAAGTTTGTTATTGTTGTTTAAGATTGAAAGATTAATTTTAAGAGCGTCAAACAACAATCATTTTATGAGTTTAAAAACAATTACATAAATTATACTAACATCTCACCATTTTGGCTGTTTACACAGATGATTTTCATTTNTGTTGTAACTAAAAAAGCAAAATATATATATTTTTAAAATTACGCCCGATTTATTTATTTATTCTCTGTAATGTTGCATCTTGTATTGTAATAGTTAAACATTTTATAGTTTATCTATTAGCTTCGGGTTGTTGGTGATGTAGAATTTAGCATTATTAACGATAAACAACTTTTTAATAGTATATATACAATTTATATTCATACATACATTTTAATTAATTATTATGTACAACACATCTTTGTTTATAAACACGATCAAAAAAGTAATAATGTGTGTAATAGAAAAATTTCAATCTATGCTATTATATATTTAATGGTAATAAATTAATTATTATTTTTCTAATCTACAGAAAGAAGAGGAAGAAATTTACAGAGACTGAATATTTAAAATTAAATAGAAAACAAATATTTTTGGCTTTTTAGGATTTCTGATAAATTAGAAAACGTAATAAGAATTTACAATTTTTTCGCATTTAATTGCTTTTAGAATTCTTAAATAATTTATAAAAAAATGATAGATTATTCGTAAAATTTTGAGAAAATTTACAAAGCCAATTTGTAATTTTTGTTGAATTTTGACGTAATAAATACATATTTTACCTTTAATGAAAGTAATATAAAATTTATTTTATATCATTTGTTAAGTCACGAATAAATTCTAAACATAAATATATCATTCACGTTTATAAACTCGGGGATTTGCTTAATGAACATCCATAGAAACTTTCGGCATTAAATTGCTAATTACTGTACAAAAGATCAGCAGTTTTGCAGATTATCTATGATCATTTATTAGGAATTTTTGTTGAGAGGAAATTTAATTTAATTTTTACATATATTTATTTATTTAATGTATTTTACATATAACGCATTAAATAAACACTTATCAGGTATGTGAAGTATCTTTGTTTAAAGTTTTAATAATAAATATCTAATTAAAAAGTTTGTTATTGTTGTTTAAGATTGAAAGATTAATTTTAAGAGCGTCAAACAACAATCATTTTATGAGTTTAAAAACAATTACATAAATTATACTAACATCTCACCATTTTGGCTGTTTACACAGATGATTTTCATTTCTTTGTGACGTTACAACGTATTTCTGTAATTTATAAAATTTGTAAAAAGATTATTAACATTATATGTTATTTCATCTATATATCAAATGTTTAATAATAGTCATTGATAATAAGACAAAAGAATGCATCTCAATTCAAAACATTTCATGCAAAATAATAGTCAAGAAATTATTTTTAAAAACGGATAGATGGATTTAAGTGCTTTCTTTTTATAATGTTTTATTTCAAGTTTAACGAAAATCCGAGCATTAATAGTGTAGACCAGTGTTTATCAACGGGGACGATATCGCCCCATGTGGGCGTTTTTTCATGCTGAGGGGGCGATTAGTAACAATTTATATTTTGGGGGGGCGAAAAACAATAGAGTGAAACATTATATTAAGAATAATTAGATATTTTATTCGTTATATCGTACAATAATTAAACAAATAACATTATACTAATCACTAGTCTATTCAATGCAGTACGAATTTGGCGTTAGCCTTGGCCCTCGGCATCGGAATTTTGAAGTGAAGGGGGCGATACTTCGTAAGTGTTTTATTGAAGGGGGCGATATTACGTTGAAAGGGGCGACGATTCGTTAGAGGTTGAGAAACACTGGTGTAGACTTTAGATCGTACAGACGGAGAGCATCACTTCGACCTAAGAAATCCATTGACTACTCGTTCTAGCCGTAAATCTTGACGCCTTCTAGAACGAAATATATTTGTTTTTTGTTTTTTTTTCCAAGATTTCTAATTTCATAGTTAAAGCTTTCCTGTTTTCATTGGGCAATTTACTTTTTCGGCAAGAAGTCTGCTTTTATTTAAATTTTTCATTTCTTTTACGCTAATATAATTTTGTGAGTTATTAAATATTATCAAAATTTGAGCTTTACCAAAAATAATTTACGAGATTTCGAACATCACAACAAGAAAAAATATCTATACTCTACAATTATCTATTAAAAAAATATTGTATTGATAATTATCATTGTAATTGTATTAAATTTTATCGATTAGTAAAATAGGTATGTTAATCGTCTTTATAAAAGTATCATTAGTCGAATAAAAATCTATGTCCAGTAATTTTTTCCATATATTTTCCATTTTGTGCTGGTGAATACGCTCTCTAGCTCAATTTTTTGTTATTAGAAAATTTGATACTTAATATAACCAAACATTATATGTCTGATCTTGATTAAATTACGTATGCTATTTCTACCTTAATATAATAAATTACACTTTAAATTATTTTAAAAGACAAAGATATAGTTGACTTTAAATATTTCGTTAATTAAATTTCTTTAAAAATATATAAAAGTTACTGTATTAAATTAGCTTTTATATTTAAAAAATTTAATTAACGAAATATTTACAATCAACTAAAATAATTTAAACTCTAATTTATTATATTAAGGTAGAAATAGCATACGTAATTTATTTGTTACAAAGAGTTTATAGATGCGAATTGATTTTATAAAGTGTATACAGTACACGTACATTTATTATGAGAAATTGTAACTTTTAAATAAAATACATTAATGTCTTATAAAAATAGAAATATAATATAATTGAAGATCTTAGGACAGGAACATATTAACTCAGATTTTCGACAGTTTGTAGAATATGAATACATTTTTGCCAATATTATTTGTTTGTTTATCGAATAGCTTCCTCCATTAAAATTCAGATGTCAGATAATCTGAATGCTTTATTTTTGCTTACAACATAGTTTTTCGCTTTCTTCCATATTAATTCTGTTTGATTTAGATTGTAATAATAAAGTGGCAAACTTAGCACTGGCAAACTTGAAAAGAAAGATATTTCATTTATTTAATATTTTTCATATCGAGCCTTGATGTTTTTACAAGACTGGAGAACTCTAATTTTTAGATTAAATGGAATATTTTTTCTTTATAACCATTCTATTATTTCCTTCTTTCTCTAATTGATGTTCAGAATTTTTTCTAGTTTAACAGAATATTGAACGTTATCAAATACAACTCTTCCTTTATATACTAGGAATAACTCAAACCATTCTTTTGAAAATTTCACTATTCACTTCTTTATGATAATCTTTTTTATATTTTAATTCAAATATATTCAAAGCACCATCAATAAATCTGTCATCACTCCTAATACGACTTATAATAAAACGTTTTTCTTTTCCTGAAGAATTTTTTTAGACCTGTAGAATGGTACAAAAGAATTTTATATGACTAAAAGTAATCACCATATCTTTATAAACAGATTGCTTAATACTGTATTGGTTGAATTAATCTAAGTTTCATACAAATAATAAATTCTACGATTTTCCGATCTGTAACGTATTGTCGTCGTCAAACAACAATATTAGCTCTTTCGACTATGGTGCAATTATGATCACAATTGATATAATTCAATTTTAAAGCTTCTAATAGTTTAAAAAATGTAATTGTGGAAACGTTTGCTAGGTTGGAATTGTCATTAACTTTCTTTAGAAATTCGTTCGAAAAATTTATGCACTTTTATGCTCTTATTGCATATTTTGTAAACTCACTAAGCTTCTGGACAAGAAGTATGACAAAGTTTTCTTTCTTTTCTTAGAAGGGATTTCACTTTTCTACATACAGGTATTAACATTTCCTTTCGTATTCGGTGAATATTATTTGCTGATACATCACACTGATTTGATGCTATTTTTGTTATATCGTTTAAGAATCCTTTCCTACCTCGGGAATTTTAGACTACTGTAAATGTACTGTTGTCTGAAAATATCGGGCTACGACGGAGTCTCTTTATTTTGAGGCTCTCATCCGTTGTAGCCCTTCTCATTATATTTTATGCAATCTTCAGGCGGAAAAGGAAGACACTTTTGCTCTAATTTAGAGTTTCTTATGGACTGATAAATTTTATAGTTATTCTGGAGTTTTGATTATTGTAAAATGAATAAAAATATTTTAAAAAGTATGTTTATCTCCGTGGTCTTTCGTGTCATCTTTTTTTGTTATAGAAGAAAAGTCAGTGCTGTTATTACAACTATAAATCAAAATATACATTTTTATCATTAAATAGTATATTGAAAAATTAAATTTAAAAAGCCAGCTTTCATATAAGTAAACGTTAAAAAATCCAAAACCGAATTTATTGAAAGATAAACATAATAGAAGATGACAATGTCTTGTTTTCTGGCCGGATGGCCGAAGCGGTAAGATGCCAAGCAACCGCTCTGAGGAACTCGGAATCGAGTCCGAATAGCAGTGAAACACGGGAATTTTTCATGGGCGATCTGTCCTAGATATGTCGAATTCTGTCCTTTATTACGCGACCTCCGAAATTGGATTTGGCCAATCTCACGACAGATATGAAAAAAAAAAAAAAAAAACAGTTTTAGTGTCCAAAGGAAAGAACGAGTTTAAAAAGTGTGTTGCTTTCTGACGGTAAAAAATATAGTTTCAAAAGTATAAAGTTACAAGGCTCACCAGTGGCCAAGCGGTCTTCATACCCTGAACACTGGGAGTTTGGTCGTGGGTTCGCGCCTGGCTCGGACTGGCTGGTCACGTGGAGTTTTCCGGGTTTTCTCCACGTCTGTAACGTCTAAATAGGGGCCAGTTTCCCTTAAAAAGACCTCCCGGAAGGCATCCCCTAGGCAGATCGCCCAACTGTTGCGTTGCCAAAACAAACAAATAAAATCACAAATAATAATGCGTTATCTTAAAACCGTAAGGGCACACCAGGGGCTGAGTGGATAACACTACTGAACATAGGTAGTTAGTTGGACGTGGGAACGTATCTTGCCAACGGACTGGCTGGCCACGTGGATTTTCGAAGTTTTCTTTGCGTTTGTAACACCACCTAAATATGGATCGTTTCCAAAAAAAGTCCTCCCGAGAGGCATCGTTGCCGTAAACTAATAAAACAAACTTAAAACCGTGAGACAGGATTCAAATATACAGACACCGATAGCAATAATTAATTCTAACTATCATCATCTTCTTTAGCTCTTTTTATTACAACTGTTGTAAAATTTTGATCTTCGAGTGGATAATTCTTTAAGTAATGTCTACTATATTTTTCAAAATTCAAAATTATTTTAATAAAATGAATATAGGCCTATACTTATGTGTTAAATATATATTTATATGATCAATACCATTTATAATTAATTACAAGCGACAATTTAAAAAATTACAAATGAAAAAGCGTGATTAATGAAGAAAGTTTGATATAATTGATATTACACACAAGCCTATATCAATGTTTTCTATTATTGATATAGGCTTCTATTGTTGATTTTCTATTGAATTCTATTAATTTCTAAAGAAAATTTATATGTCAACAGTAAATAAATTATATTTTTATACATTCGTTTCTACTAATATTATTTAGAACTACGTCATGAAAAAGAATTAGTCACACTTCGGGTAAGGTTTGAATGAGACTAATCACAAGACAAAGTGACATGTGCTTTTGTTTACATTAAGTGTCAACTTACCTGGAAGAAACTTATTATTACTCAACTTCATGGTAATTTAATTTATTTGGAAAAACATTCACTCTGCAACTTTTAAATAATTATTTTTTTATAATTTACGATAATAAAAATGTATTTTACATATTTAATTGCTAGTTTTTTCCGACAATAAATTATTTTTTAATCTAATTATAAGCATTCAATTGCTTGTAAAGCTTATTTTTTCATGTGCAATAATCCCTCGTGGCTATCTTAATTCTAATTCAATATTCATAAGAAAATTAATTGCTACATTACAAAAAATAAACAGTCATACAATGACAAAAAAACAAATTAGAACTTTTCATTTATGAAAAGTAAAATTCAACTTTTCAAACTTTAAATAATTAATTTAATTTTAATAATTGAAATCTAAATGCAATTGAATTAATTTCTAATTATGGTGATTAAGTGAAACTAGACTTAATAAATCTAATTGATAAAAGTTACAAGTAATTTTATACATAATATATTTATTTCATATGAAATATGACAAAAAATATGTCAAAATAATATTGAAATATGTATACATAAAACGTAATAAAATTCCAATATCATTTAACACGATACTTTAAAGGTCGAGTGTATTTTAAGCCATAAATTCTTTTAAAGTAAGGCAACTGCTCTTATCTGACATAAATACATTCAAAACGAGCTCATCTTTATTGAAGAGTTCAAGAAAAGTTAAAACCAAATTGAATTGATTGGTGGTCTGACTCGTAATGATTAGTAACCAGATTCTTCTATAACTGCCTATTGATAATGGATGTAGTATGGAAATCAAACTAATTGTTTTCACTAAAGTTTAAAAAAAATTCCAACTTTATAAATATTTATAAAGCATAAATATTGATGCGTTATGAAGATATGTTTATAAAGTTTTCGAAACTCAACAGACTTCATTTTTGATATATTCGACGTCATTTTAATTGCTAATAACGCTAATATTTCATCAATTTTTTAGAATTACTTTTTTTCTGAATATTTTTTAAGTAATAAACATATTTAAGGATCAAATTGACACGTTTAAAGTAGCAAAATTTCGAATTTTTTTTGTAATTTTATTATAAACTTTGAACTTTTTCTTACCTCCTCTCACGTTGACGTTTCTACTTCCGATAACTCCGAGCACGTTTGATGCCACACACCTGTAAACTGCGGAATGTACATCTTGTCTATATTTTTCAGCCGGGAAGGGAGGAAAGACGAGTGAACCATCAGATCTCACATGTCTCAGTCCAGGTATGTCTTTGACTGCGATACCGTCACTACTCGTCCACCTCACTTCCGGAAGAGGAGTGGATTTAGTCACACAAGGGATAATCGTGCCGGTTGTATTATAGAAATTAACATGCATAGGAGGCTCACGAACGATAGTGGGACTTTCCATCTCGAATTTAGCCAAACAGACTGAAAATAAGTTTTTAATGGATAAAATGATACCAAAGGTTTGCTAGTTAAGTAAACATTCTTAAATTGACTGTTTTATACTTACGATGAAAGAGGTAAAAGCACAGTGACACGCTAAACTGAGACATGGATCCTGGTAGATATACACTGTACGAGAGCAAGCTCTTGACTGCTGACTGTACTACTATCGACAACCTGCTGGCAGAACTGTATCTTCGCAACCAATCAGCTTCTCTTATTTTCTAAGCCTCCTCGATGTTTACTGATCAATTAATAACTAATCCTGAGCCATTTCATGCTACAAATTGTATTCTATAAGGTGTCAATACAGCGAATGACTCGATCTTGTATAGAATAAAGCTCGACAATGGAGCATGTAATTAAGCTTTGTTAGCAACTTGGAAACCGATATTTAGCCTCATTCCTTTCATAATAAATTATCTTATCGTTAAATAGAGCTTTTCTTAGTCTTATCTTAATAAAATTTCCTTTAAAAACTTTAATGGATTTATTTTGATTGTGATTAAGATAATCCTAAAGATTTTGGTAATTTTGCATGTTAATAATATAAATAAATTTTCATTTTTAAAAGTTTGCTTTGTATATTATTTAATGCTTGACGCCTGTAAATTGTTAAAATTTAATAAGAAGTATACGTAATTCTTTTAAAAAATTTTAATTTTATAAGTTCATTTTTTTCGGAGAAATGTATTTTTATTTACATTTATTTATTTATTCATTAGAGTTTAATTTCAATAGAAAAATTTAATTAAACCAAATATTTCGTAAACTACATACAAATGTTTCTCATTACCATTTCTTTCTTCTCGGAAATAAAAAAAAATACTTACCGAAGAAAAAATATATAGGCCTATATGTATGTATTATCTGGTTATTTATTTTTCTTTAATCCATCATCTGTTTTTCTAGGTACGTTAAATGGAAGTTTTGGCAGTGTTTTCTTTACAAAACTCGATAGAAATTGTAATTGAGACAAAGAGTTTACTATTTCTTTTATTCCAATTTATTTCCAATCAGTTATAAAGCCTTTACAAAAATTTAAAAAATTGTTACATTTAAAAACTTTTTACAAAGTGAATGCAGTTACTTTAGCATCTCAAGGCGAAAATTTTCTTTAATCACAACTACTTTAAGAACATTTGATCTACACTTTATTAATCTCAGTTAAGTTTGAAATTAATGTTCCAACTTCATACGTCTTTATTTCGAGTGTCTCTTTGTGCAATTCATAAAAAAACATATATCTTTGCCGCTAAACGAATGAAAAAATTTCGCTTTTCGAACAGGTTTGCATAAAATAAAATAAAAAAAAAGAAAACTTTTGAAAATATTCAAACAATAAATATTCCAATTCAAGAAATTTTATTTATTTTATGTAAGTAAGATCTAACATCTGTTACTCGTAAGAACCTCCCCGATAAAGGTTCTCACTTTCTTCCGTAGACCGTATGTCAAATTCATCTGCTCTCGTGGTTTAGTTCTATTATTGTACTAATAACCTTTGGTTATATTACAATTTGTCACCGTCGACAGAATTTTAGTACACAGTTATTTTTGAATAGTTTTGAAGATTTAAAAGTAAAACCATTCTTTTCAAATTCTTGGTTCAAAAGATCGAAGACTCTTACATTATATCTCGATATCAACTGTAAGGGGATGAGGAATGGACGAAGTCGATCAAGATTTTCAAGGGATCGAAAATCATTCCGCCAATTTGCCCACGGTGGCTTTTCAGACTGCTACCAGGACGATGATTAATTATCAAACACTGTCTATTTTATTATTGGAAACAGAAGGTGAGCCATATCTTAATAAAAGTATAATACGATCAGTCGCTTAGAACAGTTCGCCTTCTTGGAAGTTGGATGTGTTAGAGCAAATGGTTCAGTTGCAAAAGCTATACGTGAACCAACAAGCCGAGACTTTGAAGATCATGAACTCTTTTCGGCAAACGATCGAAAAAATCTCACTAAACTCTTCTTGCAGTACGATCAAGATAAAAAATATGATGGTAAATCGGAGGATGCGCGTATTTGATGATTTCTTACGAATATGCATGTGAATCTCACAATTGGGTTACCCACGTACAAAATATTCATAACCTCCGGAATTATTTGAAAGAAATCACCGTGAATTGGTACAATTCCCAAATATTAGATAGAGTGGGTGATATCTGCGAGGATTGGAAAAACTCCTTTCTAAGTGTGTTCGGACAAAATCGGATCCAATTGTCCATATTAAACACGGCCATCGATTATAGTATGCTTCCTGTTTTATTATATTATAGTTCTTGTTTTTTGCGGTTCTGATTTTCAAATAGTTTCATCTTTAGCAACATATTGAACAATCGAATTATTATAATTATGTAGTTATTCCTCATCAACTGTATTTTCTTCAACACTACATAACTTTTTATCATCGGCCTTGGATATTGTTGTCAAATTTATTTATTAGAAATATTATCTGAAATAAAGTCTTCGTCTTCACNTATTCGTACCAAGACAAAACTAAACCTTCTATAAACTTTTCAATTCACAGAGATGTGGGCAGGCTAACAATATTTTATGGAGAGAGAGTGAATGCTTTTTCTGTTTATATTTACGAATTTAAGTCTGGTTATACGACAATCAAAGAGAAATTGGAAAGGCTGAAACATTCTGTACTCAAAATGGTAGAGAAGAGATGTTTCGCGTATATTTTCCATGAAGCATGTATAGAGTGCATCGATACAGCAACTCGAGCATTTAGAGAAGTGTTTCATCTAATGAATTATGTTACATATAACTTTTTACCCTTGTATTTATCAATCATTCCAAGCAAAAAGGAGTTTTTTCATGTAGAGGAGGACGATTTTATTCCCTGCACTACATTAATGGTTTTCGTGTGGTGGAAATAAATTTATTGTATTAAACTCGGTTTGTTAGAATTGGGCATTTAATTGTCTTTGATTCAGTGTATTGTTCTACACCAGAGGTTCCAATCCTATCTGCACGTGGGCCACACCGAATGTCTTAGTACTTTTCAATGGGCCGTTATAATCATTTTTCTTATTAAAAATGGGCAAATAACTACGTATGAATTTTACTGTGACCATAAAATTCTATAAACTGCAGAGTATGAAGTTACCGTTCTTTATTCTAATACCAATTTTCTAAACGCGATTAACATAATTGAAGTAGTTTTAGTTAAGTAATGTCAAATACAGTATATCAATATCTCAATTTTTTTAAAAATAATTTTTGGATAATTAGCCCAATTTTTGACAGTATCACACAATATTTTCGCGGTACCCGTCACAAGGTAAAGACACCATCAAAAGTACAGGTCTTTATATATTGATGTTTCGTATTACAAAAGAAAAGAAACATTAATTAACTTATTTACAGTAACTCAGAAACATCATAAGCCCTTATCTCTGGTAACTACTGTAATTCACATTTGTAATTCACAAAGAAATGTTCATTAATCTACAAAAATCTGCAGAAAAAGAAATAAGGAACTTAGAAGATGTTATTTCGAAAAAGAATTCATTCGAGGAAAAAGGCGAAAAAGATAGAAGAATTAAAATTGCACGAAAGAGTTTCAGCCAAATATGAAAATCAATCGCGTAAAGAAATTCAAAATCTATTTGGAAACGTCTATTTAGAAACATCGTTTTCTCACCGTTGAGTCAACCGTTGACAGCGGCGGCCTTATCTATTGCGAGGCTCTGGGCGGCAGATCTTTGCGAGGCCCTTGTTTTTTGTGCAATGTATGTGAATTGAAATTGTAGGCACTTATTAATATTAATATATACTGTACTATAAATTAAATTTATTTTATTATTATAACTAATAGCCAAGGATAAAATAAAAAGTTTTAAATATCAACTTTTTTCTACTTGGTTGTTGCGCGAGGCCCCTCCAAGAGCGATTGCCCTGCTCGCCACCCCCTAAGGTCGCCACTGAGTAGAGGAAAGAAAGGTTCTCACCTTTCACCATGGACGTGGTATTGCGGACGAAAAATTTATCTGCTCTCATGGTTCAGTTCGATTATTGTGCTTTATTAGTACAATAATGGAACTAAAGCACGAGGTAAACCTTTGGTTATGTTACATTTTAAGATAAATAAATCNTCAACAATCGTTTGTGCAGATTAAGAATGCATAACATCATTAATATATAAGACAATAAATGACAAATTATGATGGAAAAATATTTTTTATTAACACTCATAAATTAATAATAAGGAGTCAGGAAATAAAATTTGACCGCTTCACTTTATTATTTATTTATTACGAGTAGAGAATCCTTCTGCAACATTAATTTATTTTCAGAGATGATATGTGACATTAGAATAAACAATTATTAGTTCTGTGAAGAGGAAGAGAGATATTTTTTATTTATTATAAAACTAATGAAAAGTTTTATAAATTTGCTGAAAATAGTCCCGCTTCATGTTTTTTATAAAATCCTCCAGAATGACAGCTATAATCTGGTTTAAAAATTACATATAAATTCTAAATCTGTAATTACAAACACATCTTCAATCAAATAATTAAAATTAACCGTATTATTTTTAATTTAATTATATTTTATAAGTACCCGTTTACTAATGAAAGAATGAATACTCAATAGAAAATTTCAATGATCTGTGTCTGATTATTGTATGCTATGTCTAAATTTTGTATAACATTTTTACACGAATTTAAAGATTTCCATTGCTACAGTTGGGAATAGACCAACAACTACATTTCGTTCCATTGATTTTACTTATCGAACGCAGAAGATAAGTGAAATCAATAGTTCAATTTAAAGACAAGAACCTTTGACTCTCTTCCTTCTTTTTCAATCTGTTTCTAAACTGGCTGCATTACAGAAAAAATAAGATCGGTCGAACTCAGTTTAACTTCCATTTGTTATTTTATCAATCTAGAAATAATTTATTATCGACAGAAAATAGCAACATTTGTCCAAATCTGTAAATAAAATTGAGGTGGGTTTATGTTTTCACTAAGTTGCAAGGAAACATATTGGCCGTAGATGTTTCAGAATTATTACAATATGTATTGTGTAATTCAACGAATATTGCACTTTATCCGGTAAATTTCTTCCATTCCATCTAACAAAAGAGGGTATACCATATTGGTTTAATAACCTGATATATTATCTTCCATCAGACAGGTGAAAGGTGAGTAAAGAGATCGCAATTTTCGATACAATTCACCTAAAAGAAAAACACATTTTGTGACGCTTATTTTTATGTCGATCATTGAAAAAGTAAAACCTTAGATCCAATGTAAAATGAAAATATAAATCACCAGTCTCACTTCTTAGACGTCATAGGAAAAAAATGACACTATAAATCATAAAAATAATGGAGCATACAAGTTTTGCAACGAGCAACAAATTTATCTAAGAAGTACCTTAAATTGAAGCATTAAAGTACAAACAAGATCAGCGTGGTTAGAGAAAGGAACTTCAGAAAAAGAAGAAGAAAAAGTAGGAAAAAAAGGTATTATTTAATGAAAATTTTGTATTTTGATTTAGTTGAAGATTTTCAGTAAGTAAAAGTCAATAAAATTTGAATTGTAAACATTGCAGTTGGACTTGAATAAATCAGTAAATCGAATGAAAATCAAACTAATTGTTTTCACTAAAGTTTAAAAANGTAGGGCTATAGAGTTGCATAAAAATCAGCTGACTCCAACTTTGCCTGACTATCTGACTCCAACTCTGACCAGGGCGGATTTGTTACCAAAACAGACCCGGAAATCCTGATGTCATCACGTCCTCAGAATAAAAGATTCAATAAAATAGAGTTCAAATAAAGATAGAATGTAGAAACTTTTTTATTCCAAAGCTAAAAGACTCCTCTAAGTAATGATACAGTCAACATATAAATATGTATTTGATAATTTTTACTTTTCTGGCTGTTATGTATAACAGAGGGAAAGTGTAGCACTTGGTCAAAAAATGAACCCTCTCAAATTTTTACATTTTTTGATTCAGAACACCTTGAAATTCTGAGATATGCAAAAGATTTGAGATTTTTTTCTATATGTGTGGATGTTAGACTGTGGGGGCATGATTTTTTCACCCTGTTTGAAGCCTAATAACTTCTGTGGTTTTTAAATTGGAGTCGGATTGTTTAACACAGGAGTTATTAAGCATCAAAGTAGTTGAACTAAATCGTGTTCCTATACACATTCTAACATCTTAGGCAAGAACATCTTAACAGGTTTCACTGTACTATTATAAAATGACAAAAAGCTTACTTTTAAGGGTAGAGAAGAGTTTTATTTTTTAAAAATTGTAAATGGTAATAACGAGTAAAATATTCACTGAGTCCAACAAAAAATAATAGAGCTGTATCAATATTTAGCCCTTGCCAAACGATGGTAGATATCTCATCTTTCATAGTGCCATATCAGGTTTTCCCGACCTCGGCCACACCCGGCGCAGATTAGTAAGTACAGTAGAGAGTCGATTTTCCGAAAGTCAATCATCCGAAAGAATTCCAGTCGGCAAATTTAAATTTTCGCCAGTGCTGTGGCGCTTCAATCTTTGGCTATGTCTTGGGCTACTCAAATATTTTACGTTTTTGATACTAAATTAACATTTGAAGTATAATTTTTTATTATTTTTATATTTTTCAATATATTTATTTTGTTTGTACAAAATAAAAAAAATAATTTTTAACGATACAAAAGTCTTTGTTAGGCTTAACATCGACGAAAATTCAACACGAAGCGACACGCAACGGAGAAAAATTTCGACATCGGATACGTTAAATTATTTTTTTGTACGTAAATCAGTTATCCTAAATATCAGTTATCCGGACAACCCCAGTCCCCAATTGATTCGGAAAATCGACGCTCTACTGTCGTTAGTCACTACGCCAAGGCGCTACTAGCGAAAGTTAGTACCCAGAGTGGTTTTGCGTTGCCTTCTCTGGGGCGCGATGTTACGCGAGGGGAGATATAATCATCATTAATTAAGAATGTTAGGAATTTATCTTTTATTCAAATTTATATAATATAGAAAAATTACATAAAGATATCGTGATACTTTACCCAATATGAATGTCATAATCTTTAAGACAGACATGTAGAGTACCTAGTCTCTAGCTATATGAGTAGGTTAACAAGTGTTCAGACTATCGCGTGATACCAGCAAGATCAATGAGACCATTCATTGAACGAGTTTGACACGTGACAATCCGAAATCTATACCGATACAAGGTTTATAATATGCGTGTAGATTTATATGAATGTTTATTTCAATTTTTGAAATAAGTAATTATAATAATTATTTATATACCAAACTAAACAGTTAATAATATTAAAATTTGTTGAGGTAACAATGATAGAGCAATATTATGAAAAGGGATAAAGATTTATGAATGTAGGAAAATGATGGAACAAAGAATGGATGGGAGAAAAATTACTTATAGATGAAGGAAAATATAATAAATTTGGTAGAAGCAAATCTGAAGGGAATAGGATTGAGGACGGAGGTGATGAAGAAAAGAAAATGACATTGCTACAATGCCAGGCTGAAATTTTTAATCATTTTTTCTATTAATTCATTTTAAAAAATTTAATAACTTCCGGTCCAATTTTCTTCTAAGTCCGTTTTCAAGATTAACGAAGAACAGACATACAGAAAACGATAGACAGTGAGAATGTATAGGTTTGCAATTTAAAAATTTTAGCCCAATAAGAACGATTGATAAGAAATATTGACGCCATATACAATATGGGAAAACCTAAAATGAATGAAAAAGAATATTCATACAAAATTATATAATTTAAATATTCGATATTTATGAATAATTCATAAATATTAGGTATAAATGAGAAATGTATATTGTAGACGTCTATTAATATGTATTTCTGATAAATTAGTTATAAAATTATTCATCTTTTTAACTGCGTAAAAAACAGCACGTAAAGTATCAATATTAACCCATTTACTAATGGAAAAATTTAGTTTTATAATTATAACGTAAAATCGAGAAACTTAATTATTCAATGAAACATTAAATCAAATTAAATATCCTTGCACATAATTTACAGGGAAAAAAGCTACGTTTTGTTCATTTTATGCTATTTTACCGAAAAGAAAGATTCATCCCTTGTCCGAATGATGTATTGTACACCATTGCGTCAATACGGCATCATTTTTCAGTTGCTCACTTAATAAACACGTTATGATGACGTCAACGTGACGTCAAAGTTGTTGGGAATATATCAGAGTTCACTATTGCTTTTGTAGTAGGAGGAGCCTTCAAATTAACATTATTACAAACATAGAAAACGTTAGTGCATGCGATTAAATGATTATTTTTACAATGATAGTTTTCTAATCAAAGAAACAGTAATTTATTGTTCACAATCAAATAGACACAGAGCAAAGTTGTTTCTTTTAGCATTTCTTACAGAGTATTTTGAATATACAAATTAAATCTATGTTATTTTGCAAGCTAGAATGAAACAGCACCACACAATTTTTTATTTCATTACATCAAAGAAATATTTTTAGAAAAATAAAAATGGTACACTGTACAAGGAAAGTGTCGAATTGTGTTCAGATAAATTTCCGCAATTAAATGAAGTACCAATCAATTAGTTTTTTGTAAAAAATACGATAATTTTGAATATCGAAACCGATAACTTTTCGGAATTGGAAACGTTGCTGTAAAGTTTGTATCGCGTGTCTAGCATTTTCATCGTTAGTGGTGCCAATTTATCAATGTGAGGTTGCTGAATTGTTAACCCAAGTCAGAACGAAAGCAACATGAATATTAGTACAGTATATGAGTGTGACGGATACAGAGAAAGACTCGAAAGTTACAAAACATTTATCGTTATTTATTGATACACAAAGAGCTTACAGAAATTCAATGATCTGGGTGTTCTCACAAGTGATAAGAAAATACGCCGTGTTCTCTTCTCTTTTAGAAGACAGTCCCAAGAGAAAAGAATCTATCCGAAAGAGAAAGGTCCTTCTGTCGTCTCGACGACCCTGGGGTGAGGTTGTCGGTTGTCGACGGTCCGGAGTAAAGTTGATGTCGATCTGACGAGAGAATCGAAGATGAGGTTCAGACACAATAAAGAAAGGTCTGACACCTAGAAAAATCGAAAGAAGAAGCTCTGTCTTCCTTGAAATTCGGAGTTTTTAAAGTGTTTGTCCCCGAATCGAATATTTTGATTGGTCCCGATCTTTCCCGTTTTCTGCTGATTGGTTCGACTTTCTGTAACTGTATGAAATAGGTCATGACAAAAGTCGATCTTCGATGTTAACCCGATTCCGCATCCCTATTTCGACCAATGTTATCGACCACTGATGTTGATTTAACTATAAAACTTTTGTTTTTATCTTAGAGAGTGATGTTTTTTCTCTTGTCATCCAAGAATTTTAATGATTATAACGCGACGGTTTTCCTTCCGCCACACTGTCTCGTTTCCCCGTTTCCCCAAATTTTATCACTTTTATTAGCGTCAGAGTCAAGTTTCATCTTTCCGGTTCCGACACGTGTTCGATTCTCGCTCGAAACTTACATCGTTTATTTTATATCCTCGCGAAGACTTTTGTTTAATGAATTCCTTCCTATAATAAGCTAATTTATTGAGGGATTCGGACCCTTTCTGGAGCCTCACAATCAATGTACTGACTATTTTCATTCCGAAATAGGTAGAAATATCAGAGAACACTAAAGATGTTCTACACAACAGAAAATGTATACCTCATAAAGACAGTGGAGGAAATCAAGTACTGTATTATGAAAGAACTTCATGTCCCATTGAATACTCTACAATCTGAAAAACAGAAGAGTATTTTGGAAAGTTTCAATAAATAACAGAATCGGAAAGAACAGAAAATAATGCGTAAATGTGAGTTACAGGTGCTAAAAACTATGTAAAAAATAACATATTTAAGTGTAACTATACTGTTTGTATTATGATTTTTAAGATGCAAATGCAGCTTTGAATGAGACAATGGGATTTTACCAGCATTGTCGATCATACCTATATTGATACCTATATGACTAAAAAAGTCAAAGAAACCAATGGTCTGTATATGATCCTTCGCGAGATATAGCCCCCGGAATCTACCTAACTGGAATATTTAAAATCCTTAAAAACATATTTCTTAAAACAATGCTAAAAATAAACTGTTTTCCACTTTATTAAAGACAGCTTAAAACTCATAAACCACAAGAAACGTCATCGCATCGAGCACTTCCAGGATGCACTGGAAATCGCGCTACGGGCTTTGTTAACCTTATCGCGTGTATTCTTAGGTCACATAAGAAGTCTAAAATTTATTCAGGGTCCAAATTTCTTCATTTAGAGTTGTTAACTTTATTAACAATTGACAACTATTATTAACAAATATTACATCAGCTTTTATGTAGCATAAAACTCATGATAATAAAACAAAAAAACAAATTTCTAGACTAGTCTTCAATCATCTGTTACAGTTTTTTTTATTTCATCCCTGTCATCATGATTTGTCTTTGGACAACATAATTTTTCTAGTAAAATCATTATTATACTTGTCATTCCTATTTATTAATATAAAAAATAAAACTAATTGAGAATTTTTACTATTATGTTAGTATAACAAAAAAATTATAATCTTAAATTTAAATAGTTTGGATGTGTATTGGAAGCTCAGTACGAAACTTTGCTTTTGCACGCTGAAGTACTGCAATATGATTATTCAAGAGTAAAGTAATACGCCCAATTTTAGAATTTAAAATTGAATTGTTGGTCTTTTCCCAAATAAAGGTACAAATGCTTTTATAAAATGTATTAAAAATCATATTTGGTGTTATAAATGGCATATTTATCCGATATTCTTAATAACTTGAATTACGTTGATACAAATATTCAAGAAAAAATGAAAATATTTTGATATTAGCATTTCAGGAAAGTATGTCTTTGGAAAAATCACATTTCAGAAAAATAATAAATACATAATAAGTTTCTTTCTTCGTTACATAATAACGATGTCAATGTATTTCTGTTATAACAGATCATTTAACACTATTGGAAGAATAGACCTCAAGTTACTTTCCTTCCTTAAATATAGAAAATTGTGACTGGATACGAAATTAATTTGACCCATTTAATATAAAACTTGGAAATCTTCATTATAAGAAGAACAATTGGTTACCTTATCAACGGATGGTACATTAAAAATGAAATTCTCCAAAATAACTCTTGAAATATTTTGAAATTTTCTCCAATCTGAATAACCAGCTCTGTTCACAAGGGCATTAAAAAACTTGTTAGTTTTCAACATAACATTTGTGTGAGCTCGGATCTCAAACTCATCGACATATAAATTTCAAAAACGAGAAAGACTAATATATATGGAGAAACGAGGATAGCTACATTACATATTAGACCTGATATTGATGAAAACTGTAAAAGCCGATGAGTTCATGTGCCGCATCATAATTGATTTAAAAACTTCCATTTTTATAAAAAATTTATTTAGTTACACTTTTTACAAAAACATATTTTTAAATTAATGTTTTTAATAATTTTTATGTATACTATAATCTATAATTTTTAATGAAAAAGCTCGTTCATTCATATTTTTGTGTTATTTTATGATCTTACTGATTGTACTGTTTCGCAAAATTTTCTTACAACCGAAAGTGTTCCGTAACTTCAAAAAAGTTAAGAACCACTGGTTTAAAGAATTATGCAAAACTAAATTCGTTTGAATAAACTAATAGAAAACTCTTACGCGTTACAACTTTTATAAGTTTTAATATATGAATTTTTTGTTTCAACACCCGTAATAGTAATTACGTAAGTACAACTTCGAAATTAAGATTAAAATCATAAAATATTATTATAAATGGCTCAGGTCACTATAACCNAATTAATGAATGATTAATTTTTTTAATTACATGGCCTATCGTGTGAAACTTAATAGAACAAACATCTAAAGTAGCAGCCATTAAACTTTAATACTTTGCACAATGGTTCCAGGGAAAAAAATTCATTATTTTCCTAAAAATAAAGTAACTGCCAAAGTAAAATCTTCAACATTTTTCGTTTCAAAGGAATCGTAGTTTAAAATTTTTTTTAGAAAAAAAGTTTTAAAAATTTTACCATGGAAGTTTTAAACTTTAAATATACATGAAAAGTATTTTAAATAAATGATATTTATTCGCAGCGAAATATTTATCACTTTGAAAATTTATGATATAATAAATTTATAGCAATTTCTCGTTGACATAGATTATCTTTTATAACTTTTACGAATTTATACTTGGTGTGTCACTTACAATTATTCGCCTGTCAACTTTGATACTGATGTCATTATAGTCGCAACTTCGCCATTTTGACAAGCATTTTATCCTTTATAAACATAAATACGCTCTCAAAAGAAGATTTATCGATTGTATGAATGATTTATATAAAAAATAATATGTGTTTTATTTATTTATTTTCGATAGTTCAATCTTGCAAAGACATACATTGCTTATACTCTAAACAAACAAACCCCTAAAAATCCTAAAAAACATCATAAAAAATATTGAATCTTTTATATTTTCATTTTATATATTAAAAATTTATGAAATTTGTTTACTTTTTAATTATAAATACAATTGTAAACAGGTAATTAGATAATGCATTATATAGAATTTCATTCTTCGTTAAGAGCACTATCAGAAAGATCAACATCATTAAATAGGATACTGGAGTATATTTATCTGTAATCTGGCTTAATACATTATTAATGCGTTGAATAAACATTAATAATTATTTTAAACAAAACATTTAGGTAAAGTTCATATGTTATCTATTTTATAGTATTAACTGAAAAATCAATCACTACTTAAAGATTCATTATATATACAGTACATAGGTACAAAACTGAATGGAAACAATAGCATAAGACAGATATATCATTTCTAATTTTAAAAACTAAATTACAAATTTAAAAAATTAAAATCTTCACATTGTGTTAAAAATAAAAATATAATTCAAAAACTTTTATCAAAATTATAGTTTCAGGGCATCATGGAAGCAACAACATCCATCAAGCAAGTAGTTTTTATTTCATTATTTTAAACATATTAACAAAACTTATAATTAATAAACTTACAATAATTAGTAATCGATTTCAACTTGACTGATTTATTTATAGTAAATACTACATGCCATTTTCTAAGTATATTATAAACCACATACAGTATTTTCAAAATGTAAACTGTACTTTAAATTCAAATTGTAAATAAAGAGAATACAACTAATTTTAAAAAATTATCCAAAATTTAATTTATTTTAATAATGTAATAGTAATCTCTTCCACCTTGCAAATTTTTCAATTTTTCATATACTAACAGCATGCTCAGTACTAATTACGTTAGTACAACTTTGAAATTAAGATTAAAATCATAAAATATTATTATAAATGGCTCAGGTCACTATAACCCCGAACATAAACTACTTGTTACCTACACAACAAACGTCATTAAGTCATCCCCTAACATAATGGGTGTAATCGTAACAAACTTTTCTCTTTACGAGAAACAATCTCCTCTTTCATTATTACTAGATGCAGAGAATTAATCAGGAAACTGTTTAATTTTAAATTTTTCCAACTTCCAACAAAAATAGTTTATTACATCCATTGAAAAATGCAATTGATTTTTATTTGTTTACGTCCTCAATACAAATAAACTACGAATCAATTATACCACACTCTTGTTAACTTTACATCCGTTAATTATAGAATTTCTGCAGAAGTAAGATTTTCAAAAATATTCTTTTATATTCATTTATAAGTTTTAATCAAACGGAATATTTTATTTGTATTTTTAAAAATTGTTTGACTTATCTGCAATAGCAGCAAAAACAATTTATAAACTTTTCAATGTTGAAGTTCTGAGAAAACACAGAATGATGCATTATATTTTAGTACGACTGTATGTATGAAAAATCTAGTCTATGGGATAAAACCAATTACTTTTCGCAAATGATGAACTGTCAAAGGATATTTATGAAGAATTTTTTTCGATATTTCGATTAAAAAATATTATTTTTAGTAGAAGATTAAGATTGATCATAAATTTAGACGGAAAATGATATTTAACGGAATGATCTAAGCGACTTTTTTTCCACGGAGATTATTATTAATTTTAGAGGCATTTTACTTTACGTAAACTGTTATGGCCTATGGAAATTTCGAAGAGAAATATCTCGCAATGGCTTAGTAAACTGCTTTCAAGTATAATTTTATGACTTTCTATCTTATGAGAAACAAACGACATCTCATGTAAATTCTTTTGTAAATATTTCATTTTAAAATAAAGTTAATAATCAGTTAATAGTTTCAAACATTAGCTCGCCATTCAAAGCATTTTTAAAAACTAATTTTCAATTTACATAATAATAAATTTGTAACTTTCAAATTTGTCTCATAAGGAAAGACATTGTTTAGATTATAAAGCTTGATATCCGATATGCTGTTTATATCAATACATACATTTTTGAACACGATGTAATTAAATTCTATAGATGTAATTAATTTGTGTTTAAATATAAAGGGATTTATCCTTAATTATCATTAATTTAAGCTCTAATCCTTAATTAGACTATAAATCAGAATATCTAATTAAATTTTGATCTATAGTTAATTAGAAATTGTTTTCTTGTCCTTGTGATGTATATAATTTGCAGACAAAAACCGAAATGACTTTTTCATAACTAAAACATTACCTTAACATAATTATAAATTCTGAAGTATATCATTGATGTTGAGTATTTTAAGTTATTGTTTTGAACAATTTATAAGTAATTATCAATATTACACAAATCTTTTACGGGCAAAGTAGCAACTCTGTATACAAGAAAAGTTCGTTAATTTTAATATCGTATGAAAACTTTCTTTTAATGGTAATGAAAACATTTAAATCAAGCTTAAAATCTTTCTAATTACGAATATTTTCGAAACTTCTTTATTATAAATTTATTATTGAGCGACGTGATGTGAATTAACAAATATTTGTATAGAATTATGATTATAAATAATTATAATAATACTAAAGTAGCAGCCATTAAACTTTAATACTTTGCACAATGGTTCCAGGGAAAAAAATTCATTATTTTCCTAAAAATAAAGTAACTGCCAAAGTAAAATCTTCAACATTTTTCGTTTCAAAGGAATCGTAGTTTAAAATTTTTTTTAGAAAAAAAGTTTTAAAAATTTTACCATGGAAGTTTTAAACTTTAAATATACATGAAAAGTATTTTAAATAAATGATATTTATTCGCAGCGAAATATTTATCACTTTGAAAATTTATGATATAATAAATTTATAGCAATTTCTCGTTGACATAGATTATCTTTTATAACTTTTACGAATTTATACTTGGTGTGTCACTTACAATTATTCGCCTGTCAACTTTGATACTGATGTCATTATAGTCGCAACTTCGCCATTTTGACAAGCATTTTATCCTTNTTTCGTTTTTGTCTTTAAAGGAAAATACTAACTTTTATTGTTAGCAAAATTGGACGAATGATAGAGAAGTCTTTCTATGAATTGATTTTCGAATTACAGATCAATACGGGAAGCCAAGAATGAAATCTTATTATACTCCTATGAAATGATTTAAATGATATTAAATAATGACATAGGTAAATTTTGAACATTGTTTGAATATTTTCAAATTGTTTTCGATATACAAAATGAAATACTGTATAATTTTATGACGTAGGAATGTGATTTAGAGATGAAAAACTTTGAATAATTCATATTTATTTTTATAGATTTAATTGAAAAGTTGATTTAATATTAAAACGCAATGTTTATAAAATATAAAACTTTTTTAAAATAAAAACTGTATTAAAGATAAATGTTATACTTTTCAGAAAAAAGTTAATATCATTAATAAAAATTTTACAGAATTTTTTTCTAAGAACAAAAATAAAATATATTAAGAAAAACAAAAATTTAATATTTTACTATGTAACTTTATGCGTATAAATTTTGTTTACTCTGTTTACATATTCTAGCAACTTGTCAATTCCAAAAAAATTATCTTTGTATTGAGAAAAAAAAAATCAACTCTCTATAAACTTTAAAAAAATTGCAAAAAAATACACAATATTGTTTAATATTAATAAATAAATAAGAAATATAAACTTTTGCTTATAGTTTTTGGAATTTTTATAGTTTTGATTGTATTCTATAATGGCTTTAGATAAAATGTATTAAGAGCATGTAAGAATAACAAAAAGAAACAAATTATAAATATTTAAAACTATATATAATATCGAGTTTTTTCTTTACAAAATATTAAAGGTATATTAGTTTTAATACTTCATTATCTTCATTAACTTTCAATTATATTTGTTAAGAGAGTTCCTACACTGTAAACAATTATATTGTAACATTTAAATTAATGAATTTATATTTACGTAATAATTTTATAATGATGTTACTAAAATTTAATGATTATGTAATTTCACAAGTTTATGCTATTCTTCAAATTATTAATTTTAAATCAATAAAAATATAATTATGAAACCAAGTTTGTTGTTTAAATAATGATTTCAATTGTCCAGATAAAATTGTCCATTTACAGTACTTCAAAACTCAGCATACATCTTTGTCTCAGACAGATATATAAATGATTACAGTTGTAGTTCTATAGCAAAGCAGGTATTGCCACTAGAAAGCCTTAAAATCTCTACCTCAGTATCCTTTAAAAATGCTCTTATAGGCATTAGTATGTTTCAGAATTTTCAGTGTACCTGTTATTTGGAGGTCTTCGAACAAGTTCGACAAGCAAGTCTGTTAGGCGCAGTCAAAGACATTACGCACAACTAATATAGTTTGAAAAACGCTGTATCATCGAGCCGAGGGAAGCAGAATGACCGTTTCGCCGAATTGTCCATCTGGGTCGACGGTTTGGGGACAATGCGAGGTAGGCTCAGACAGACTACCGGCAGAGATGATGTGATTGTGAGACTAGTATGAATAGCTGCAACGGCGTCTTTGTCCACCATTCAGTGACAGGAGAAAGTCTCGCTACAGAATTTTGTCCCTAACCTTTGGCAGACAACTAGCAGAAGCAAATTGCCATTAGCAGTCCTGCTATTAACATCTTGCAAGCGTCTTGCCATTAACAGTCGGATATTGTTGGTTTTCTTTGCAGTGATGCAAACGAAGGAACGAAGTGATGGAAAAGTATGGATTGCTACGTGGATGACAACGAATCGTTTTAGCAACAAATTCCGTTTCCATTTGGGAACGGCCACTGATTTGCACTTCATTCCCGCTTTTACTATTGAACTATTCACTGCTGGCATGCAGGAACCATTTCGCATAATAGTCGATCACCCTTGGTAATGGTGCGAGGAACATTAACAGTTCACGAAATGTCTACATGTGATGTCTTCTATGGCAGGATTGCAAACAATTATTTTCTTGCAAAATAATGCTCGGTTGCACGCAGTTGCAGTTTCTCAAGAATGTATCCGTCACGTTGCCGCACTTTGTTGGCCTACTCTGTTTTATGGTTTGTCGCCTATCGAGTAATTGTAAAATCAGATAGGATGCCATCTTTGCCCATCTACGAATGAGAGTAATGTAGAACGGCAGTTGTAACGTTTGTGGGAAAATTAGTCTCAGAATAGTATACGGTACCTCTATGCCTTCACGCTCTACCGTATCGCAGCATGTATCCAGGCATGAAAATATCCTACAAGGTATTAAAGATTCCTTTAAATTGTACTGTACTCTTGTTACACAGGCAATTGTTTCTTTGCTATGATATTGTAATCACTTACTACCATTAAGTTCACACACTAATAGTTTTATTCGACCCTATGCCTATGTGCATAACTTTTTTGCCAATGAGTATATATATTAAAGAATAATAATCATTTGTAACATATTAGTTTTGCATAGTTTTATATTACAGTATTAAACTTATCAGTATAATTCTAGTAATAAATTGTACTGTACTCTTGTTACACAGGCAATTGTTTCTTTGCTATGATATTGTAATCACTTACTACCATTAAGTTCACACACTAATAGTTTTATTCGACCCTATGCCTATGTGCATAACTTTTTTGCCAATGAGTATATATATTAAAGAATAATAATCATTTGTAACATATTAGTTTTGCATAGTTTTATATTACAGTATTAAACTTATCAGTATAATTCTAGTAATATAAATTATATTATGAGCATTTACAATATAAGTCGTTTTATAAACGTCAACATTTAATGTTAATAATAAGATGTAACACATAAATGATTAAACTTTCTTAGTTAAAATATATTTTTATTAGCTGCAAGGACATGCTTCGCTGGGTTTTTATTTGTATGTAATATAGTTTTTTATATTTAAAAAAGACTGTTTTTATAAGTAATCTATAATCTAGCTACAAGGACCCGCAAAAACGCAAAAAACCGTTTGTAAATCTTGCATGCCGCTTTATATTAGCACTTCCTTTGTTACTCAACACTTCCATTGTTAACATTTCCATTCTTAACATTTCCATTGTTACACATCTTCGAAGTCAACCACTTTCAATCCCATATCTCCCGCACCCTTATAACTATCGAGACGCAACCACCGTGGAGACTTGGGGCTACTACCACATACAAACACCATTCATGTGCGATGTGTAGTTTTGGCTAAAAAGTGAAATATAGGGACACACACGTCCATTTTTATATATCCTATATATATAGATATAGATATACAATGTATAACTTATTATTCATAAACTTATATTATTAATAAATCATTCACAGAATAATATTTAAAAATTAATTTGTCCGCATTTACTCCTTATTTGATTCTTAATTTGTTTATTTACATAGAAAATTGCGTTTTACATTTTATTTAGTTATAAGAATGTTGCCCTAGTTTCACTGTAATTATCTGCATTCTATTATACTATTGACAGATATATATTAAAAATTTTTTGTAATATTGATTAAATATTAGTATACACTTTATTTTAATAAATTTTTTAGTATCTAAAAATCGAAATTGAGGTATTAATAATTACAAAAAGTATACTCGATAATATATTAAAATAAATATGTTGATAAATTCACAATAAAGTAGAAAGGAAACTGATACAGAATAAAAACATAAATATATTCGTCCTAATCTTCTAATGCATGGGAATATGATAAGGACAGTCACAGGAAATCGAACTTAGTAATTATTTCTAATTCTGAAAATGCGCTCAACGTTATATCTTCACACATTAAATCAAAAAGAAAAAAAAACATATTACCGTCTTTTTTCTAAAATTTGTGATCTATAATACAATACTTTATGTTGTCCAAGAGTCGGCAAGTTCTATGACGTGTTCAATACGAACTGAAAAGCTTCAACCGACTATTATTGACCTTCACAGAAATTTTGAACTCAATCGCTCATCTATTTCAAATGTCACCGATTCTGAAGTCAGAAAAAAGACCCGTTTCTGTTCATTTTTTTAATAGGCTGTCTCAAGACCATTGTTGACCATCACCCATAATTTCAGCTCTCCCGAATCTTTTAACTCAAGTTATCGTGTCCTGGAGGAGTTGAATTTCTATTAAAGCATTTTGACAGCACCAAGTGTAAAAGTGCTAAAAATAGTTTCAATATTGTTGACAACGAATAGGAAGGAAACCTTTTTCAAAATGTACTCATTTCTATTGCATAATTTTATTTTTTTCACAAATGCATACTGTATTAAATTTTTCGAAAGATTGCATACTTAATATTTAATTTCGCTTTGCATATTAGATTATAAAAAATAAAGAAGAGAAAATCTAGCAGAACAGTTTTATTTTTACAAGTTTCTATGATAATTTTTAAAGATTTATTTTTATATAAATCTGTATTATTAATAATAAAAATAAATTTATCATAATCTATAGTTTCGTTGCAGAAATTTAGATTTCTGCAACGAAACTATATTAATACTAAATTAATTTTCATTATTCTGCTTATTATTTATAAGAAAAATAACGAATTATTTTGTTATCATGTTAAAAAAGCTTAATTTAATTTTTAATTCTTATTGAAAAGTAAATATTTAAAAAATAACTGAATATGTTTCTGGCAAATATAAAAAAGATTAAAGAATTCGCTTTGGTGAACAAGTTTCTTTGATTAATATTTGACCTGAATAGAAAATTTCATCTTCATCAGGTTTCTTTCCACTCTTATCGATCCGCAGTCGACAGAAAAACAGAAGAATGGATTTACGATATAAACCGTTTTTAATAGGTTAAGATCGACAACTATAGTCGATCCTTTACCGAAATTTCTACTTGTTCGGATCATTTAACGTAATTTCTGACGAACAAAAGGATTGAAGTGTGAATGAATACTGTTTTGATGACCCGAACCTAAAAGCTGTACTAAAAATAACAAAATCTAATAAAATCTTTAGATAAGATTTATTTTTTCCGTTACTTTAATCCAATATTTGCCAAAAAAAGTGGTTAAATGCGTTTCAAATTGATGGATACAGTATATTTTATGTATAATTAACCTTGTGCAGAGTCTGTCCTGTATTTCAGGACATTCTACATCATTCTAATTAAGGTTATAAAATCTTATCTAAAAACTGTGAATAAATATTTTGTTAATTTCATTTTTGTTCAGAATTACCGAAAATTAAGTTACAAGAATATCTTTTTGTTTCAGGACTGGAATTTGTATTATACTCTTCATATTTGTTAAATTAATCCGAAAAAAAGAAATAAAGTAAATTTATATTTATTTTTTTTTATTTCCTAAAAAATATTTTTAAATTATTAAGTTTATATACAGTAGAATGACATAAACCAGGATTTTAATCAGGAATTCTCCAGAGAAAGCCCAGTCTCCCTTCAACTCGAAAAATCGAAATTTCTTCCAAAAGAATTAAATTGTTTTAAGTACAAAAATAATTTTAAATTATTATTTGAAATTAAACTGTTTTTGTAACAAAAACCTAGCTTTTATTAGCTAATAAACAACAAAGAAGACAAAAATGAACATTTCTCGAATGTCATCACGCATTAGTAATCAAATAATCTTAGTTCTATCATAATATATAAGGGCAATTCATGAAAATTTCTACTCACAGTATAGAACATTCGTGTTTATAAGTCAGAAATTATTATTTTTTTATCCTCAAAAATATTTTTATGAATTATACTACTATAGAAGTACTATAAATGATATGATAATCAAGAAATTCATAGTACTTTCAAGTCTATGAATACAACCATAAATTTATGAATTTTTTAAGAAAATTTTCGAATTTATGTCGATATTATAGATTTTTAAATAGATTTAATTACTAATACAAAGCTATACAAATATTCTCTTTTTTATTCTTTAGCGATGATTACTAATTTTTATGATATGGTAAATAAATATTTGACTTTAAAAAAGGAAATATTTTAAAGAATATAGAATTAAAATTAATAATTGTTTTAGAAGATATTGTCTACGGGCGTAATTAGTCATAAATTAATTAAACCTTCTAGGCACACTAAATTAT
The DNA here is from genome assembly GCF_000671375.1 of Centruroides sculpturatus. Taxonomy (NCBI): domain Eukaryota; kingdom Metazoa; phylum Arthropoda; class Arachnida; order Scorpiones; family Buthidae; genus Centruroides; species Centruroides sculpturatus. Next base: position 52,639 of record NW_019386121.1, on the reverse strand, counting down.
TAATTTATGATTTACCGTCAGGGATTCGATACGAAAGATATCATTATCTTATCTCTATGTACAGAATGACAAATTTTACATATAATTTAGTTTAAAATATTGTTGTAATTTTTAAAGTATTTTTTTTAAATTATAAATTCTAAATGAATTTTTTCATTACCAATCAACTCATGACTTACACAGCTACATCTTTATTTATTAATTTGTAACAATTTATAGGGACAATATGAAATTCGGACTTCTGCAACCCATCTGTAGTTGTTACATACATATATGTTTAAAATAATAGAATGATTTATATTTGTTTTTAAAAATTAAAAGTATCTTTAATAATGAGTTTTCTTCTCTGTCTTTAAACAATTCTTTTATCCTGATATTAGATGTGTTTTAATATAAGATTTTATTAGAAATATATAATTTGCATAAAAGAGGCAGTACTCAATGATTTAATTAAGGCATGCAAATCGTGTTACTGTTAAGCATGTATATTTAAATGTTTTGTATAACAGTAACAGCTAAAGAAGGACAGTAGAAACCCGAAATTCTCACTTGTACAATGGTGTATTTAGTTTATAAGGTTAAAAAATAAATAAAGATAGAATTTCCTAAGTCGCGTGTTAATTGATAATGGAAAGTTCTTTAAGAATTTAAAATATTTTTAAAAAAATAAACAGGTTCACTAAAACAACAAAATGAAGAATTGCTTTAACCTGGTAATGATTTTTTAAGTTTTTTATATTAAAAAGAAAAAAAAGTTTATAAAAATATCTAAAATATAAAGAAAATTTTAATTCCGAAATCAACAGTATTTCATTTATAATTATTTTTATTACATAACTCATAGTTTTGGAATTCGAATTACACGTATTTAATCTGTAATATTCTATCGAATATCCCAATGAACGAAATTCTGAATCGAAGAACACTTTTAAGTATGAAATATTTGTGGAGCGCTCTATATATTTTATATTATACATAGATGTATATTTTTTATAGTAGAGAGTAGTCCATAAGTTTCTTTATTGTTTTAAAATTAATAAATTTTTTTATTTGTTAATTATTATTTGTATTTAATTTTTGAATATAAAAAAGCATAAAAATGGAAATTTTTAATGTGTATGGAAAATTATATCACGTAAATAACCCCCATTTTCCGCTTTGCAAGCACGGACTCTTTCTGCTGCCTTTTTTTTTTTTAAATAAAAGCTTTTAACGTCTTGCTCCAGCGTTTGAATTTCTTTTGAATGTTGTTTTTAAGCCGCTGAATGGTTAGGAGCTTATTGACATACATCCGGTCCTTCAGGTAACCTCAAGGAAAAAAAGTCTAATGCTATCAAATCGGGCGAGTGCATATATGCTCTCTGCGTTAGAATAATGATCGTTGATTTTAGAAATAAATTCAATGCTTTTTACGTGTTATCGTGTTGTAAATTTTTCCATAATAAATTTCTAGGGAACAAATTTTCAAATCTGAAACAAACAAAACTTTGAAATTAATCACGAAAAAGTTATTATATAATATATTTTTGCAATGATATATGATAAGTATATCGTCGCAATCCAACTTATTGGGATTATATTAATGGATTAATTCTATAACGCAATATAACATTTGGGAAATCTGCCAAGAAGAGTACCTCCCAGGAGAACTTTTTAATGGGAAACTGGCCCCTATCTTCGTGAAGAAAACCCAGAAAACTCCACATGGTCAACTCGTTACTGAGGATTGAACCCGCGACCAATTAACAGTATTCAGTAGTTTCTTATCCACTCGGTTACTAGTGGGTCGAATTATTTGAAATTTTTCATTAGTGAGATTTTACTATAATTTTTTTCCTCTAAAATGTAAAATTTCGTTATTTAAATGAAAGGTTTACAATTAAAAGTTTTAACAGAAGTAAATATTATTAATTTTTACTTCTATAAAATCATTCCAAATAAATACTAAATTAATAGAAAAAAGTCAGAAAATTATTTAAAAGATAAAAATTCTTTTGATATCTTCATTTAATTAACATAATAAACAAAAATTATAAGCTATTATTATAGTAAAAAAAGGAATAAAACTGAATTTTAATATTTATTATTTTCTCTATGAAAATAACATGCCGCATGTTTCTTGCGACAAGCGATATAAATTCAAATAACAATAATTCAAATAAAAACTTATAGATAATGGTCAATTCTAACATGAAAAATGAAATAGATTTGGAAAAATTGAAGCATTCGAAAAATTTTAACATTACATTTCCGTAGCAGGGAGAATAAATTATCAGAAAAAAAAGAATTTTGTTGTTTTTGAAGAAATTTTAGAACAAAGAATTGATTTAAAATATATATAGTATACCCGTAACCTGTAAGCAATTGACTGTATCATTGTAATGTGTTACACAAATCCGCTTTCTAAGTCTGATCAGAACACATTGGCCATTAATAATTTTAATGAGTTAACAACAAATAACGTTAATTTTATTCTTCTAAACATTTAAAAAATATCATTAAAAATCTGTAATGTTAAAAAATTGTATATTTAAACACATTTTAAATAAATTTTTATCGATAAAATATCCGAAGATCCGAACTTATCTTTTTTACTAATATATTTACTACTGTAATTTTCATATTTAGGTAATTATTTTGAAATTAAATATCAGTAATTTTAAGGAAATGAATTTTAATTTAATTTCAAGCAATTATGAATTTTTCTAGACAAAATTGCAGAAGAGGCTTTTGATTTACTAGAAAGCCTCTTCTACAATTGCATCTAGCTACGATTTTCATATAAATGTTTCAAATATCAATTTTTTTCTCAAAATAATTTTTATCCCAAGCTTAAATAAATACATGAGTAACATTTACAAATATAAACTATTTAAATTTAAAAATTTCATAACTGCGTACAGTACAGTCGTTAAAGTAAACAAATTTCAAAATAAAATTTGCTATTAAAAATTCTAAATTGATGATACAACGTTTATTTCTTTCATATTTTTGTAATTTATAAAAATGCTTCAGTAGATTGAACAAACATTTCTTCAAATATTATATATTAAGTCATTTTTTTTCCACAGAAATAATGGAAACACGCATAATTTGAGTGATAAGTGGCAAATTATATCACATTCAAACTGGATGCTAATGTAAAAATATGCGAATTACTATCGAACAAAATACCTCTACACTGTAATTGCCTCAAAGTATTTTATAAATTATAGCAAAATTTATCATAAAAGAAATTTTGAAAACAAAACATATTTAAATTTTTCGATATTCTAGCGACATTCACGATATTAAATGGAGTTGAAATTTGATTAGTTATTGTTAGTTTAGAAGAATTTATCAACGTTTCTAGTAATCTTTACTGTATTGTCATTATTTATATGCACCAGGAAGTAGTTAATTTTTTCTACAGGAAAAAACCGTACTTAGAAGCTGTGGTAATAGTTTCAAATTACTACCGATTCTCCATAAATATCAACATTAATAACCTCCTGAATATTTAAAACACAACCGAGAGATAAATCTAACAGCTTACGAATGAAATATTGTCTAACTTAGATACCAACATTCATTTGCATAACGTAGCATCTGTTTTATGTTAATTAGATTACATAGCAACAATAGATTTTTCGTTTTGTATATCAAAATAAATACAATAAACCAACTTCCAAATTTAATTACATTAATTCCAATTTGTTGTATAAAGCAATAGTTAAACTTTCGATTTTTATTTGAATCAATATTTAAGATTATTCAAGCTTTACGCTGTAATATTACTGGCTTTTTTTTAATATTTAATGTTCTTTTTCTAAGAAAATCGATAACTTTTTTAAAGATTGATAACGTTTAATTTATTTTGATCGCTTGTTCCTTCGAATTTTATTGCTTCGTTTTATGCTTTGCTTAACTTATATGCGCTTAATTATCAAATTTAATAACATGTTTGGTAATCAAACTAAAAAAAAACTTTTAAAAATTAAAGAACTAAATTTATTAAGACTTGACTTGATTAATGTGGTGTTATAACTTATTTAATTGTATGTTTCTTAATTAAAAAAAAACACAAAAAAAACCTTTATCTTATGAATAACATGCGCATATAAATCTTTATTTCTAATTATTTTCAAAATGTAAGTTTTGTTATATATATGTTACAGTCAAAACCCGTTTTTAGTTAGAACGCGTTTTAACTAGTTGAAACTAGTTTATACTGAATGTCTTTGTTAAAACCCGTTTTGTCTAGTTAAAACTAGTTTTAACTCAAATTCATTTTTGACTAGCAGTAAATTCTAGTTTTAACTAGACAAAACCGGTTTTGTCTAGTTAATTTACTGCTGTACATGTTTTGACTTTAGATAAAACTAGTTTTAACTTTTAACATTAGTTAAAACTAATTTTAGCTACATAAATATGTTTGGGGGAAATAAAGTTATGTATAGTGATTCGGCGGAAGATGCCTAACATTTTGCTTATGAAGAAAATTACAGCGCTAATTTGAGTTTAGGAGCCCTCTAATGAAAATATCATATTCTGGAGTATGTCTTTCAAATAAAAGTTTGGAGTTTATTTTAAAAAATTCTATACTGTGTTTGCAATGACGACTTTTTCACTGTCTGGCATTTTAAGCATCTCACCCCAAGTATCTGGGTGAGATGCCAAATGCCATTAGGGTAAGATAACAAATATAATTGCTTAAAATTAATTTTTGAATTTCTTAACCAAATTTAATTTATTGCATATGTAGTACAAAGTACTTCATAGTAAGTATAACAGCACAGTATAAGTATTGTTAAGTTTCCGCCCGTTCTAACGTGTTCTATAGCTAGCTGAAAGCTTTTTTCAGTCCAAAAACTTTTTTGAGAAGTCCTTATATAATTTCTATGCATATCCTGCAATAAAACGAGAAAACAAAAGTTTATTAAAAATAGGCATATTGGAAATCAATTAACAAAAAATAGGCACGTTACCCCAAGAAAAATGTGGCATATTTTCCATTTGTTGGGGTAAGATGCCTAGTAGAGTCACGTGCTCCAGCATGTCCGATCGGGATCGGCGGTAGCTGACAATGGAAACTTTAGAACCTTAACTACATCACACATTAATTGTTTTTAGCAATTTTTAATAAATTCCATTTTAACTTTTAGTTTAAAATTATTCTAGAAACATTTCACAACAAAAACTTCGTTCTTATCTAGCTTTTATTCTTCTCGGATGTAGAAAATGAAGTAACGGTAGCCAACTACAGCTTTCCGCACTCAATATTGGCCCAACGATTCATCATACAAATACATGACAATATGTGACGTCACCGTTTGAAAATATCAAAAATTAGGCATCTTCCCCCGCTTACCATCTTACCCCGAATCACTCTATGCGTTGCAGTCAAACCAGTTTTTAGTTAGGATGCGTTTTAACTAGTTAAAACTAGTTTATACTGGATGTCTTTGTTAAAACCCGTTTTGTCTAGTTAAAACTAGAATTTACTGCTAGTCAAAAATGAATTTGAGTTAAAACTAGTTTTAACTAGACAAAACGGGTTTTAACAAAGACATTCAGTATAAACTAGTTTCAACTAGTTAAAACGCGTTCTAACTAAAAACGGGTTTTGACTGTAACATATATATAAATTAGTTATATTGTTAATTATTGTGAATATATATCATTTCTCTCATAACTTATGGTTATAAAACATTACAGTCGATATAAATTACTGACATAACTTAGATAATTGCTTCTGGCATGTTGTTGTAATAACTAGTTTTAAAAAATATATTACAAATTATACTAAATGTATGACAGTTAAACCTGTGTACAACGGAAACTGAATAAACAATAAACTTGCGAAAACCGAAAAAATAATTTGAAACCGCGAGAACCCGGTTTATACAGGTTTTATTATATTGCTCACTTGAATGAATAGGAGAGTCAGACATCCTTTCTTCTGTGTGTGAGTCCGAAATGCATATGACAAACCAATAAAAGAAGTTCATAACCTGAATGCTGTATATGATATTCTACCGAACTGAAAATCGGATTAAAGAGACAAATACACAACGAAAATAGCAGCAGCCATAAGTGATTTTTTTTATCCTTTCTTCTGTAAATTCAATTATTAATTTTGTATCCAAATTTGAAGGAATTTCCTTACAACAATGTTGTTTTTGTCCACTTAAAGGTGGTCTTTCTTTGCTGGAAATCTTTGCAAAGGACCTGGATTTGGCTCAATTTCAGAAATTAATAATAACAATAATATAAATTTATTTTTGTTCATCTTAGTCAAATTAACCACAACGAAAGTCATTATAATCTGTTTTAAGATATAACTTTTGCGAGAAAAAATTTAAACACCAGTAACGTTGAAAACTTGAGTGTCCTCCACTGTATATTAATATTTATCAACGATCTTTAATATTTAAGACGATATTTATATAGTCTATTTACAAAATATAATAGTTAATTTACATTATCCGTATATCTGCAATATTTAGTGTTTAGTACATAATGGTTAGATCCCAGAAACATATCTAATATATCAGTATCTATACATCAATATTTACAATAAGCTTATGATGTTGTAATCCTTCTATAGAACATAATATAATTCCTTGCATACTTATAATTCTATACAAAATATATATACATAACAATAGCACTAAATCGAAGTTTAACTTCGATTTAGAGCTATTGTTATTGTTTCTAAAATTGGTATTAAATTGAGTGTGGCTCTAAACTAAGAATTAATATAGAAATGAGATCTAGATACAAGTTTGAAAGCTTGTAAGTTTACGTGATTTGGTAATGATAATGTCATTTACAATTCAAAATAGTATGTTTAGTAATTCACAAATATTGAAGGATTCGCTATCTAATATCTGCGAAGAAAGTCCGAAAATTTTCTTTGACGTTTTACGAGGATGATGCTATTTAGGGGTTAGCTATATTGAAATTTGGCTATATATGCTCGGTAGCAAATAGTTCAATTACATAGAATATATCTTACGAATTAATATAAAAGTTTTAAAATTCATAGGTTGTTTTGCATCTTGTTATATCGAGGTCTTCGAGTAGTTGTAAGATTTGAGCATCAGATTATTACGATTTAAATACAGTACTTTTATTATTTTTTATTTTAAATGCATAATTTCTTTATTTAAACCATTATTTTTTATTTTATGAAATTTTTATAAATTTGTAAACATTGTCTGAGGATTCAATTTACAAAATATTGAAACTAAAGCTCTTTGATGTAATAAAGAACTTAATTGCTTGTGAATTTTAAGAATTTTATGTTAATTCTTAAAGTTTTTTTTCTATTTAAACTACCAAGTTGTACAGATATCGTGTTTTGTGTGCAATATATTTTATATAGAGTTATAAAACTTAATAAAACTATAAACTTTGAACCTGTTTTATGTAAGTTTTACTATCTAACTTTTCCACAAACATTAAATTTAATCAAATCAAAATAAGTTATAATATAGAATTTATTATTTTTACATTAAATTTAAGTAAAGAAATCAAAATAAGTTATAATATAGAATTTATTATTTTTACATTAAATTTAAGTAAAGAAAACTCTTAGTTTTATCTTACATTACAATATTTAAAGAAATTGCTTCTTTCTAAAACCTGATTCAAATTTATAAAAGTAGCTCGATTTAGTACACTTACAGAACAAATAACGCATTTTAACAATGCACTTACAAGAAAGAAAGAAGGGAAAAAAGGAATTACAATTTCTAAAAATAACTATTGACCTTTTGTCGAGATTTAGCACAATCGTAAAGAACTTTTGATGAACAGAACGGTAAACTTCTGAATGCTATTTCACATAAAGTGTTAACAACGTTACACAATCACACTTCTAATTTGAACGGTCTTTGTTCATTGATTGGTACGATCCTTTGCTAATAGCCTCTATTGATTTTTTTCATCAAAACGTGATTTCGATTGAAGTAATGTTGTCTTATTCTCTTCCATCAACAGTACATTTTGTTGCTCTCACCAGATAACAAACGAATACTTTTTTCCTAACTTCTATATCGATCCTTCTAACTCGATATTACTCCGTTTACGTCTTTACAACGCTTTGATCTTACAAAGAAAGAAAAAATTCAAAATCATAACTACAATTGCTTACAAACTTAATACGGTTCTTGCTGGATATAGCGAAATTACACATAAAAAAACTTAACAATAGAAGAAAAAAATATTATCATTTTCTTCCTAAAATAATATGAGGATTAATACTTATATTTGTCATCGAATTTAACTTAATTCAGAGAAACTAGTATATTGTTTAAAGTAGAAACTTGGCAATTAAATTATACCTACGTTTCTAATCATTAATTTGTATTTTCTCTGCGTCTCGGTTATTGAAAATTTAGTATGATTAATGTTTATCTAGTGTAATTGAATTTTGTGACGATCGATGTATTGTTACTAAATTATGCAAAGAAAACGATGCATTATCGATTCGAATGCAGTTTTCTACATTTATACAGTAATTAAATTTTAAAAATGCATTACTTATAATACATTAACATTTAATAATAACAATAATATAAATTTATTTTTGTTCATCTTAGTCAAATTAACCACAACGAAAGTCATTATAATCTGTTTTAAGATATAACTTTTGCGAGAAAAAATTTAAACACCAGTAACGTTGAAAACTTGAGTGTCCTCCACTGTATATTAATATTTATCAACGATCTTTAATATTTAAGACGATATTTATATAGTCTATTTACAAAATATAATAGTTAATTTACATTATCCGTATATCTGCAATATTTAGTGTTTAGTACATAATGGTTAGATCCCAGANTTTATCTAGTGTAATTGAATTTTGTGACGATCGATGTATTGTTACTAAATTATGCAAAGAAAACGATGCATTATCGATTCGAATGCAGTTTTCTACATTTATACAGTAATTAAATTTTAAAAATGCATTACTTATAATACATTAACATTTTTATTCTATAGATTTAAATATATTATTCAATTAGTTTAAATACATAAATTAAAAGATATAAATTTTATTTTTTTAAACAAATTTTGGAATGGAACTAATTATATTTTATTTTGTTTTTTAATTAAATTTTCTAATTTATTGCAAAATTAAATAGTATTTTTAAATTATTTATTTGTAATTTTAAAATTTATCTTAAATCTATCAAATATACATTGCCAATGACATAAAAGATAAATTTATATTATTATAAATTCAATATTTCTTTTTAAGAATTACTTTTACAGACATTTTTAAAAGGGAAAGTCTTGTAAATATAAATATCAAAATAACTTCAAATCTGTATGATAAAACTCTATAAATATATAAATATAACATTTATAAATATATACATTAATATATATATTTCTCTTCAAAACATTTTAAAGCTTACATATAAATTTATATTTTATAAAAATTTTTAATGTAATATTTTTTTTTCCATATAAAAAATGATATGGTGTTAGTAATATGTTAGAGAGGTGTTTGTCTGTCCTTTAAGCGTGAAGAAAATATATAAAAAGAACGAATAAAAATTTTTCCTGATCATTTTCGAGATCAAAAAGCCACTTTTATCTATTTTATGGCATTACATTTCATTCAAAATGGCGAATTCATCTTTAAAACTACATTCGAACCTCCAAGTAGTTGCCACCTCCCAACAACGATCATTTCTAAACATAGATCATTTCTTCAAGAACACTAATGCGTACAAAAACAATCTCCAAACAACATCCACCTCCGAACAACGGCCACTTTTTACGTTCCCATCAGTGTCAGTGTTCAGAGGTTTGACTGTATATGGAATTTAACGAGTTTAGTTCTCTTAAAACCAATTTAATTTCATAATGAGTCCTCTCTTATAAGATACATAAATTTTATTGTTATTTATTATAGTTTTAAATAAATCAATAATAAAATATTTTCTGTAAAATAAACTTGTAATATTTTGATACGTTGATTTAATACTTTATTCCAATTATATTTACATCTATTAGTATTTTTACTTTCCCGGCTGTTACGTATAACAGAGGGAAAGTACGGCGATCGATCAAAATATAACCCCGAAGATTTTTGTTTTTTTGGACCCCTTGAAACGTCGAGAAATGCAAACAAATAGGGGAGGAAGGTAATTTTTGTATGTATTGATGTTATTATGTGGGGGTACTCTATTTTATTCACTATATTTGAAACTTAATGATTTCCGTGTTTTTTGTCGAAAATTTCTGAAATTTTGAAGAGAGATTTTTTTTTATTAGGGGGATTGATGCTATTAAATTTTGGTGGTTAAAGGTCGAAAGGATGAGGATTTTGTGGAGAGTCGTGTGTCATATCTCGAGTGGGATCGGACTTGATGAAGATTTTACTCGTTACTAGCATTTACAATTTCTTATAAAACTCACCCCTGCCCTCAAAATTAACCTTTTTGCCGTTTTATAATAGTTAAAAATATATAAATATTTTTTAATAAAATGTGATAACAGATGGCGTTACCAAAATTTTAAATGTTTCCGGCAAAGTTGAGCAATTCGTTGCTGGTTTATTTTCTTTAAATTAACTTTTATAAATTTTTCAAAAGAAAATTAATTAATAATATATAAATCTATCTTGCAAGTCAATTTTGTAAATAAGTTTTACACTTTATGAAAATTTTAAATATTAGTAAAAAAATTATTAATGTAATGGAATATTAATATTTAAATTTATATAAAACAAAATAGATGAAAAATATTTTACAAAAATAGTTAATTCGGTTATTAAAAACACTGGAATGTACAGTTTAATACTTATAATTTAATTAATTCATAAAAATAAATTTACTGAAATAAAATTTGATGTTTAAATAACTAACTTTACCTTCAATTTTTCACCACAAATTTTACAAAAATTTCTCCTTTAATTAAGTTAAATATTTTATACAGTCTTCCATGTTATAAAAGTTTCTAATTAAATTTATTTAAATTTTGCTCTTTTGAATACTTTGAAACTACACTTGAAATCATCTTTTTCTTTATATAATGAAACAAAAAAAAACAAAAAATATTCTGGAGAGTTAGATATACTTACCACGTTCTCGGCAAGAACAATTTCTTTTTATTAAAAAAAAACTATAAAGAAATTTTTCTATTCAAGTTCTTTGATTTAATACATTTACTCGATAGTCAGATTTAACTAAAAATAATTCATTCTTTTGTCGATATACATACAAAATCTTATAACGAGACGTCAATTTTTACAGTGGATATACTCGTATGCCTGATTTTTACAGCTTAATTTTATTTAAAAATATACTGGAGTACACTAAAGAGTTTTTTATATTTAGTTTATTATAATAAAAATATTTTTTAGCTCATATTTTAAATGAATATATATATTTTTTCTTCTAGCAAATATGCTTATTTATATGGGCTTTATCCATTAAAAAAGAAAATCTTCAGAATATTTCCTACTAATCAATAGCATAATTTTTAAAATTTTATTCGCTGTCTCATTTTTTTAGTAGTGTTGTTACAATTGTTTTCGTTAGTATTAAATTTTAATGAAAATTTCAATATTATTGAATTTCATATTGCACGATTTAATTTAATAAATTAAATATTAGGGAGAGATTTTATATAAAATTCTGATTTCATATAAAATTTATCAAGATATGAGATATATAACATGAAATATTTCTTATCACTTTAATGAATCATAGTTTTAGTGTTTCAAAATGGACGTAAATTTACACAAAAAATTTATGTTTCATTTTATTATTTTATCGTGTGTCATACATTATTTTGTTCTTTTACAGTAGTCTTATTTTTCTGTTTTTTTTTTTGCATTTCAAAATGGCGGATACTTAAATTTTTTAAAAGAACTTCCTATAAAGTTTTAAAGATGTAAATAAATTCTGTTCAAATGTCCATTTTTTTACAGTTAGCAACATAACAAGGTTAATCATCAAAAAGCATGGAACGTCACACATTAAAAATAAATTGTAATTCTTCATTTCTTTAATTTTGTAATGGTTTCAGATGTTTACTATTAAATCCCCAACAATCAATCTTTTATATATAAAGCAGAAATACAGATAAATAATAATTCAAATGTACTGTACATTATTACGAAATGTTACAATAAACAGCTACAATTCGTCATATAATTAGAATAAATGAACCAAAATAGTATGATTACTATTCAATAACAACAATTTTTTAATCTGGATTTTTTTAATGATGTTGCAACTAAAATCTACATTATTTAACGTTATTACTACGATACTTTTTAACAGTAGAATTTAATAAATTACATGGAAAGTTTATTGCTTTTATGGTATTAATTAACTTCTTTACATGTTATATAGGATATTTATGATATGTACAGTACGTTATATATATGTAAACGTCAGTGTAGTTGTTTTAGTTGAATTTATTTGATATCGAACATAAATATTATTTTCATATCATTGATAGATTAGCATGAAGAATTGTGGATTTTTCAATTCCGAGTTCATAAAATTCAACATCGGAAAGGACTTTCGAGTTTATGTAGGTATTCCATTCACATAAAAAGTCCAATCTCTATGGAAAAAATTTCTTGGAATTTCATTTTATTGATGCATTCAACAATATATATATATATAATTTGATTTAAAATTTTTTCGATATAAATCAAGTACTGATAAGTTTATGCACTACTTTTTTTTCAAATTATTATCGATTTTAACACGCTATATTGATTATAACAAACGAATGAAAGAGCTATTTTTAATATTAAAAAAAAATGACTCGAATAAGTCCTCTAAGATGACATTGTTCAAATAGAAGATTCCAGCTGTTGCGGTTAAATGGAACATTATATAATTATTCGTTTCATACAACTTTAATTACTACAGAACTGAACAGAGAATAAAAATCTTCTGGAATATATCCAGAAAGTATTGTCAACTTTCACAATGCATTAATCACAAACCTTAAAAGTTTCAATATAAAGTTACTTGCGTGAGAGCCGCAAGCAGTTTTTTAGAATTGATATAACTCATTCAAAAATCAAACACCACTTCTTATACCAAATCTAGCAACAATATGTTAGACAGTTATGTGAAGATAGAGAAAGATAAATTAAATTATTTTTCTTCTTTCTGTTGTCACATATCAAGATATGGAAAACGTCCAAGTACGGTAAAATTCTTTTCTATTTCCTTTTACAAAAATACATCACACTTTTTAAACTACCTTAGGATTATGCAGACAGAAAGATCAATTGCCTTGACTAATGTATGGATGTTATAAATAAAAGAAATGAATTTTCTTCTAGAATAATAAAGAAAAAAAGATATATATTATTCTTACAGCTTTAAGGTTGTTTAAGGTGTAGAAAGGATACATAAATATTTCTTTTTTAACTATAAATTCTTTTACAGTCCTAACTAATTTAGTTTAGTGTTTATTTGTTGATTTAATTGTTTTAAACTAAAGCAATGGATTTTTTTTTCTGTACGTGATTAAAAATAATAGAAAAAGTTCTCTAAAATTTATAGTTTTCTTTTGCAAAATGAAGTCATCAATATCCATCGAATGTATCAATGGATATTGAGCTTAGATGAAGGAAGGAGGATCAGTTTAAGCAACATGACAAGTATAATGTTCATTACGACGAAAGTTGGTGTTTGGTTCGACCCATTCCTTGTTCTAAACATCATTTTCGTTTAGTGGTCATTTGCTATTCGTCTA
>NW_019386121.1:22402-38062 GCF_000671375.1 Centruroides sculpturatus | reverse complement strand
ATTACACGCTTTTTTAGCTACAATTATCGAATAACGATAAAATGCCTAACTTCAATACAAATACAGTATTTTGCCACGTAATCATCCGCACGTACCGTAAATCATTATTTAAACATACGATAATAGCAAGCTTAAACTTAAAATTGTATCCAGTTTAAATTGATATGAAATTTTATAGCTGTCCGGTATTATGCCATCGACTGTTTTAAGAATCCAATCCTCTATCCAATCCAATGGCATATTGTTGCAATCGGATCAGCATCAATTTCAACAAGTGTTAGAGAGACGATTTCCAAGAGATTTTCTGCTCAGTAGATTCAGAAACCGAACTTGTTTCCTTTTAGATTTTTCTTATCGACTTCCGATAGACTTCGTGTATGGTCCTATTTGCCCTCTCCTAACATGTCGATATCTTATAATCCCGTAGCAATATTATCAACAGCTGCATTAAAGCTTACTTAAATTAATCTCCGTGTTTAGGAGTTATAGGAACAACGCTTAAATCTATATTATTTACGTTTTTTAAACGTACGAAACGAAGCTTAATTAAACGAGTGTAATTTACTAATATCTTCTCGTGTAATATGTGACAAGATTTATAGATTTATAAATATAATATATTACTCAAACGTTATTAGAAGATATGAGGACTGTGATGCTGTTTTGGGATAAAGAAAATATAAGTGTCATAAATCTCGATTTCAGTAAAGTGATATAACGCTTCTGACCTTTGTACCGTCATTTTTCAATGATCGGTCGAGAAAAGACAGTTCAAAATTCATCCTTTGAATAAATAAATATTTTGCTTTACGTTTCTATAATTTTTACTCATATTAGCGTCAATTAAAAATTAAAAATATGATTTCAAACATGATTAATTTTACATGTGGAGCGGAATAATATGGCGTTTAAAACACTTAGACGATTGCAAATGCATAGGTTTAATAATTAGGATTTATTTATAATAAGAATTTTAAAGGAAAAGTACGTAGCTCCATCTCGTGCACACTTTCAAAAGTATTTATAATGTTATACATATTTATACAGGAATTGGAAATTCGCTATAAAACGTGTAAACACGATATATTATATTTAAACTGCGCATAAAAATTAATTTCAAGTTTTATAAATATGTTCTTTAGGCCGAAAAAACGTTTGCTTAATTAATCACAAATATTTGACAAAATGCGAGTCAACATCTTAATAAAAGAATACAACGAAATTACAACTGTTTTCCTTAATTCCTATCATTTTACTTATATAAAATTTACTTATAACTTATTCATTTTTCTGCCGAGTTGTACATTAATGTCAACTTATTACGTGCAAAATAAGATTTCGATTTCAAACAACGAATAATTACACATTAGATAAAACCCGAAAAACCATAAAGTGAAGTTTTGTTTCAACGCTTGTTCTTCGACTTTTCTGTTCTACATCTACGTGTACAAAATAGGATTAAAGTTACATATGTTGTGCGCTGCTGAAGGTGAAAGCTAAAGACAAAATATTGATTTCTTTGCTGATATTCACCTTTGCAGTTTCTCTTTCTCTACTTAATAAAATTAATTACGTTCTATTAGTCAAAGCTGCGAAATAAATTGAAATGAAAATCTTCAATGTTAAATCTATATTTTCTCGTGCGTTTTTGTTTGAAAATGACAGTGAAAGCACTAAAAGTAAAATTTGCAAAATGTATTTTTTTAATATATTTTTTCATTTCTGTTATTATATAAAGTAGAATTACGAACGTTAATTATTGAAAAATTAAGTTTAGATTATATCGATTATAATCAAGTCAACTCTTCCTGAATAAACTAATTATATATATTTATTATAATGTGTATGTACGAGTGTCAAAATTTGGATAAGATCATTTAAAAATAGGTTGAGATATCGCTTTGTAATATGTAAATAACAATTTCTTTGTTTTGTATGCATTATTAAGAAATTTGCTTGTAAAAGTTGAGTTTAATTATGTAAAAGTATTATATATCGATTAAAAATATTCAACTTATCTTGAATGGCTCTATATACGTTTATCGGTGAATTAATTACTTGTTAATGATAACATATAAATAACTGTAAAAAATAAATATTTAAGCCATATTGAACCAAATTCAGCCTAACAGATACTTTCTAATAAGACTCTCGTTACGTTATTTGTTGCCTCTTTCGTAACTCACTGTTAGTAACTGACCTATTTCCCAGCGGTTTGCTTAGATGAATTTTATTGCTGTTTATGTTTCGTTTCAATCGACTTTCCAACTTTATTTTTATTGAACTAAAAACGAACCTGAAAAACCACTCTCCATTTTACTATTAGATGAAGACAAACTATCCCAATAATATTGTGAATTGTTCATGCGTCTAATTGACAGTTTAGACACGAAGCTAACAATAACACTTTTAAATACTTAAATATATTATATTTAATATAGTATATACATCGTAAAAATTTGTTTAATTTGTACGTTCTTTATTAATTTTAATAAATATTAAACGAAATTACAACTAGAACTTTCATTAAATTTAAATACTAGTCAATATTTAACACTGGAATAATGTCAATTTAAAGGTCTGATAATTGAAGATATTGAAAAGACTCATTTAAAGCAATCCGAATACGTCTTAAATTTATAATAAAGATGCATTTGTTCTTTTGTTGCATTTTCAATTAATTCTTCTAAAAATAAGGTCGTCTCGTAAATTTTCTCTGTTTATTTCTTTGTAAAAAAAATAAAAAAACTTCATTTTATATATAATTTTGAAAATCGTCGTCTATTTCTTCGAAGATAGAAATATCATCTGGAGTATCAAAGACAGAATCTTAGCTGCTTAATACAAGAGCAATAAAATGCTATTATATGTCAAATATCACAAACATCTCATCTGTCAAAGTTATAAGGTTTCTTGTAATTGAGACATAAAAGAAAATTTTCTCTCCAACTTGTTTTCTACTTTTCCTAACCACACCGATTGCTACAACGTGATTTATATAACCTGAACCGAGAATTATCAAAGTGGCATTTTTACCGAACAATCGTTCAGAAGAGATTGTTACACATCTGATACAATACCATAAGTTACGCTACACGTCACCAAAGCCCTCGAGCTATAAATATTATTGCACGCCAATAAATTACCATTGTGCGATTCGCTTAANCGAAAAAACGTTTGCTTAATTAATCACAAATATTTGACAAAATGCGAGTCAACATCTTAATAAAAGAATACAACGAAATTACAACTGTTTTCCTTAATTCCTATCATTTTACTTATATAAAATTTACTTATAACTTATTCATTTTTCTGCCGAGTTGTACATTAATGTCAACTTATTACGTGCAAAATAAGATTTCGATTTCAAACAACGAATAATTACACATTAGATAAAACCAGATTTTATATAAAATTCTGATTTCATATAAAATTTATCAAGATATGAGATATATAACATGAAATATTTCTTATCACTTTAATGAATCATAGTTTTAGTGTTTCAAAATGGACGTAAATTTACACAAAAAATTTATGTTTCATTTTATTATTTTATCGTGTGTCATACATTATTTTGTTCTTTTACAGTAGTCTTATTTTTCTGTTTTTTTTTTTGCATTTCAAAATGGCGGATACTTAAATTTTTTAAAAGAACTTCCTATAAAGTTTTAAAGATGTAAATAAATTCTGTTCAAATGTCCATTTTTTTACAGTTAGCAACATAACAAGGTTAATCATCAAAAAGCATGGAACGTCACACATTAAAAATAAATTGTAATTCTTCATTTCTTTAATTTTGTAATGGTTTCAGATGTTTACTATTAAATCCCCAACAATCAATCTTTTATATATAAAGCAGAAATACAGATAAATAATAATTCAAATGTACTGTACATTATTACGAAATGTTACAATAAACAGCTACAATTCGTCATATAATTAGAATAAATGAACCAAAATAGTATGATTACTATTCAATAACAACAATTTTTTAATCTGGATTTTTTTAATGATGTTGCAACTAAAATCTACATTATTTAACGTTATTATTACGATACTTTTTAACAGTAGAATTTAATAAATTACATGAAAAGTTTATTGCTTTTATGGTATTAATTAACTTCTTTACATGTTATATAGGATATTTATGATATGTACAGTACGTTATATATATGTAAACGTCAGTGTAGTTGTTTTAGTTGAATTTATTTGATATCGAACATAAATATTATTTTCATATCATTGATAGATTAGCATGAAGAATTGTGGATTTTTCAATTCCGAGTTCATAAAATTCAACATCGGAAAGGACTTTCGAGTTTATGTAGGTATTCCATTCACATAAAAAGTCCAATCTCTATGGAAAAAATTTCTTGGAATTTCATTTTATTGATGCATTCAACAATATATATATATATAATTTGATTTAAAATTTTTTCGATATAAATCAAGTACTGATAAGTTTATGCACTACTTTTTTTTTCAAATTATTATCGATTTTAACACGCTATATTGATTATAACAAACGAATGAAAGAGCTATTTTTAATATTAAAAAAAAATGACTCGAATAAGTCCTCTAAGATGACATTGTTCAAATAGAAGATTCCAGCTGTTGCGGTTAAATGGAACATTATATAATTATTCGTTTCATACAACTTTAATTACTACAGAACTGAACAGAGAATAAAAATCTTCTGGAATATATCCAGAAAGTATTGTCAACTTTCACAATGCATTAATCACAAACCTTAAAAGTTTCAATATAAAGTTACTTGCGTGAGAGCCGCAAGCAGTTTTTTAGAATTGATATAACTCATTCAAAAATCAAACACCACTTCTTATACCAAATCTAGCAACAATATGTTAGACAGTTATGTGAAGATAGAGAAAGATAAATTAAATTATTTTTCTTCTTTCTGTTGTCACATATCAAGATATGGAAAACGTCCAAGTACGGTAAAATTCTTTTCTATTTCCTTTTACAAAAATACATCACACTTTTTAAACTACCTTAGGATTATGCAGACAGAAAGATCAATTGCCTTGACTAATGTATGGATGTTATAAATAAAAGAAATGAATTTTCTTCTAGAATAATAAAGAAAAAAAGATATATATTATTCTTACAGCTTTAAGGTTGTTTAAGGTGTAGAAAGGATACATAAATATTTCTTTTTTAACTATAAATTCTTTTACAGTCCTAACTAATTTAGTTTAGTGTTTATTTGTTGATTTAATTGTTTTAAACTAAAGCAATGGATTTTTTTTTCTGTACGTGATTAAAAATAATAGAAAAAGTTCTCTAAAATTTATAGTTTTCTTTTGCAAAATGAAGTCATCAATATCCATCGAATGTATCAATGGATATTGAGCTTAGATGAAGGAAGGAGGATCAGTTTAAGCAACATGACAAGTATAATGTTCATTACGACGAAAGTTGGTGTTTGGTTCGACCCATTCCTTGTTCTAAACATCATTTTCGTTTAGTGGTCATTTGCTATTCGTCTATACTTTGAACCGATATTATGGAATTAACCTATTTAATAGCTCGAAGAATGATTTTGTTCAGAAATTATCTTGTCTTCTAATGAATGTACATAATTTCCTATTTTCTTGATCGATAAATGCCTTCTAACGATTCTTTGAAATCCAATACTTATTCTTAAAATAAGAAGAAAAAAATATTCAACGAGAATCATCAGAAATATTCTTAGAATTTCTTTTAAATTTATAAAATTATTAAGAACTCTATAAATTATACTTAATAACTTTAAATGTATAGTTTTGTAAGTTTAAAATATTATATTTTGTAAGTTTAGAATATTATAAAATTTAACAAATTGAATTAAATAACAATAGGTCGTTTATATTTATTTTAGAATATTGCCTAAGTAAATTTAACTACTTACAATTAGAACATTCTAAAGTTCATCGTTGCCATTTCACGTTTATCAATTAAATGAGAAGGTATTAAATATATTAAAATTGGTTTAGCGTAATCTGAGATCATCCTAACGTTTCATATTCATTTATTAAATGTACAGATCAAAATTGGCTTAGTTTAATCTAACTTCATGTTAAACATTTCATATATTCATTATGGATATTAGTTAAAATTGGTCAACTATCACATATCATTTAGAAAACGCCTTAGAAATTAACATCACTATTACTTTAACATAATAGTGATATTAATTATTAAGATGTTTACTGTATTAATATAATATAAATTACACCACAGATACAAAATAATTATAAAATAATAACTAATAAAAATATTTATAATCATTAATTAAAAATGAATCAATGCTTTTAATAAATATCAGTAGCAAAAAATGAGATATTCATTCGCTTCTCCTTTTTGTTTCTATCCTTAAGAGTTAATGAATTACTAAAAATGCCTTTGAAGTTACTTGGACATCTTAAGTAGCTCTTATTGGTTTTATAATAAAATTAATTTGTTCAAAATTACTTGTCACAGAAAAATATTAATTATTCATCTCTTTGTTTATTTTTATTTATAAAAATGAATAATTAATTTAATTTTATGCTGAAATATTTAGTAACTACTTAATGTTTTATTGATTAGTTGTTTGGTGTTAATTAATTGCAATTTTTTATTATTTGAATGTTGCAGAAAATTGTACCTGAATACATAATTAAAGAAAGGTTAGAATTTGAAACTACTGGTGATGCTGGTATATTGAAGCAACGAAATACAACTCAAACTAAATTTATCAAGATAAAAACAAGGCTTTTGTAAGTTTGAAATAAGTTTTACTTTTATAGTAAATCAAGCTCAAATTACACTAATAATTAAATGATAGCACCAGTAACTATTGGGCTAGAACGTGGTTAATTAATTATATATTATGTAATTTAGTTTAATGGTAAACAGTTATGCTGCCATCTTGTATTAAGTTTAATAATTAGAAAAATAAATTAACTTAGAATATTCTGAAAAAAAATATATTGGTCCAGAGATAGACTTGAACCTACAGTTCTTGCTTGGGTTTGAGTCTCAGAACTTGTTCAGATTTTAAGTTGTTTGACTTCTGGGGCATTTTAGTTTGAAGGTACCATTGTACTAATTATTACAACTGCACGAATTCCTGAAATTTAATGCAGTGAGGATACATTATGTAGTGATTAACAAACATTTTGTCAAGTTTTCAAACACTAATGACATACTTACTCTTCAGTTAATAAATCTGAAGGATAAGCATGTCTTGATTTAAAAAGAAATACAGATACTGCCTAGATCCGTGGCTTATTGTTTGCATAATGCTAAAGAAAGAGTTAAACAGTGTGGGGAAAAATTAATTATAAAGACAAGAAAATTTCATTTTTAAAAACAATTGTTGAATAAATAAATTTTTACTTATTGTTTACCTTATGTTGAATGTTATACATAGTTTTTTCAAGTAATATATCTTAATTTTTTAGTTACAAACAACAAAAATTTAATTTGTTTCGAGAAGAAAGTGAAGGATATGCCAAATTGATCACTGAACTTAATCAAGAAATTGGTGGAAGTATCAACAGTTCTTACATGTTAGAAGTGACTAGATCTTTGATTGGTATGTATTATTCCTTAATTATTTGTAATTTTATTACCTAATTATAAATATAAATTTAATATGAGATTAATAAGAAACAATACTTTTATTTATCCTGTTTTTTGTTAATGATTATTGAATTTTAAGAAATTTATATTATTAATTTTGAAAATAGCTTAATTATTGCTATATTGAAATAGTAAAGAAATCATAACAGAATCACAATTTTACATTAAAATTTTGTTATGAATTGCATTGAAAGATTTATATAAGAAATGATATATCTCATATAAAGATTTAATTTAAGAAAATAAAGATATTTATTAAAATATTTCAAAGATAAATTAAAATATTTCAATTTTTAAAATATTTATTGCTTTTCTGGGACTGAAAATGAATACCACAAATCCTTACATTATTTTCCATGTTTAGTCTCACTTAATTGCTCATTGCTCACTTAAATGCCCTTGAGCAATTAAGTGAAACATTTTTCTTTTAGTACCATAGTATTATAAGACTAAAATAGCAATGCCTCATATTGGTATAATCTCCTATACAACTCTTAAACACCTATCTATTAGAAAGTGCTAATAAAATACAGTATGTGCATTTAAAACAATAAAAAAAACAAAACTACCATTGTGGAATGTAGTAATTTATTTCTTAAAAAATTCAGAAGTATGAAGAAATTCAAAAATGATTGACTACATCGTTGCTTATGTTATTTTTTTACATGTCATATCTGTATCTTTCAATCAGATTTGTTATCAGTAAATTTAATTTTGCTATCACTTTCCTTTTCTGTACCTTCATTGTTACTTTTATGTCTTAACTAATTTGTCTCCCATTTCATCCTGTTCTAAGAGCTTTTGAAAATCTGAATGAAAAAATTGCTTGTCCATTGAACTACCATCAATACATGCATTTGTAATTCCATTGCACAAACAATTTTTTGCTAACTTCTTGGGAATTTTTTCCCATTCCTCAGAGACTTATTTAGCTACCTTAGTGTAGCTAGCATGCTTTTACCTTCTTGAAGAAAACTCCTTTTTACCAAACTGCAACTTCCTAACTTGCTCAAACTGTGCTTTCAGAACTTTATTTTACAATATGTCACTTGGTTGCAAGAGACTGGTCACTTTTGATGGAATATACGTCTTGGATTTTTTGAGTTAGTCAGTAGCTAGAGTGTGGGCACAGTGTATATCATATACAAGTAACATACTTGTCAAAAAAGATATTTGTTTTCCTGCTCCAAATGCATCAAATAATCTATACATGCATCAAATTCCCTTTCAAAGAACCACCTTGAAAAACAGCAATTAAACAGTTCTTCAGAAAATTTTCTTTGATACATTCTTCAGTTCTTTAAAGGTAATAATCATTGATAACTTAGCTCTGTTACTGCAAGTCATTAAAACCACACTATAATGCATCTTCTCATGCCTCGTTGTTTTACATTTAACTGATTTTATGCAAGAAAAAACATAAGAATGTGATGAAGAGGGTTTGAATTAAAAATGAATTTTATTCTTGTTTGTGCAATAAACTGCTGCTATCTCCTTTGCCAGTTCATTGCACTGAGTAATGAACTCTCTTGTCAGTTTGTTTGCATTTGCTGGAATGATCTGTTCTTTTGATGATATGATGTTTAGACTACTTATTTTGTTTTAAATTAAAAATTAACATATCTATCCTCTGCTTGCTTTCAATCTTATATTGGAAGCTTCTGTTAGTTCTTGTGCATGGTTATGAATATGATTCCTATTTACAGCAAATACTTTCCTCTTTTTTTTTAAATCCAGTCTGTTAAAGTCTTTTCCAATTCAGAATATTGGGCTATAGAACTTGTACAAAGACATCATTGCTTTCCTGCTCTTGAGATCATTGGAGTTGAGTTACAACTGCTGGCAAAAAGCTTTGAATAATTACTTGTGGTAAATCAAATCAGTGTTTCAGAGGTATAATAAGAGGTTATTTATGTGCACAAAACATCAACTTATTTAATAAAAGAGTGACATTAGTTGTTTTTATTAGTCCAAAATACAATAGGTTGTAAGAAATTGACTTTATGAGAAAACTGAAATACAACTTTGTAACACATTGCCATCTGATTTAATAATCCCATAGAAATTTGCATACCATCATTTACATTGTTTATTTTTGGTATTGATTATTAATAAATGTTCTATAAATTTCCTTTTATAAATATATTATTCTAATGTTAGATGTATCAATATTACAATTATGTAAATTTATGTATTTTAATCTTATTGCTACCAAATGTTCTTTAACTCTTTTTTCTAGTTTCCTCGTTTCTCCTTTAGATATTTTCAGTTTTTGGCATGTACACTTAATTTCATATACAACTCCTGTTTCCTGAAAAATATTAATTTTTTTTCTTTAGCCATATTAATCACTTTATTTATAATTTTTAGATAAAACGTTTTTCTTAAATTTAAGGTTAAACCTTTTGAATTATTAAGATTAGCTTTGTTGAACTGAACTAAAACTATGGTCAGGGTTGTCAACTTTGTACACTACATTCCCACTAATTACTAACTAAAAACCTCTAAAAAATTCCATATAATTAACTTTTTGTTGCTTTTTAAATTTTTGTAAGGACAAAAACATGGAAAAAGTGTTTTTTGAAATATGATTAGATATCTTTTTAGTTTTGATACTCTAATTAATGATACATTAGTCATTTTTTAAAGTTTTTAAATAATGATCATAAAAATCAAATCAAAACTGTAAGAGGTTTAATCTGTTGCACATAAAAATTTTAAAAAGAAAACACGATAAAATATTAGAATTGTAATCTTTCTTTAAAATATAGTATGCCACTCTGCATATCATGTTTTATACTGTAGTAGGTTATAAAGAATTAATGATGTATCTAAATATTATAAATACTGTTATTAGAACTGAATGTGGAATCTGTTAAATAAAATTTTCATTTTATCATTTCAAATCTTTAAATGATTTTATGAATAGATATGATTTACCACAAAAGGATATAGGCTGAATGAAATTTGAGTGAAATTTTCAAATGAATAATTTTCCTAATGAAAAGTTTATTTTTTTACTACTAAACATAATAAAAACAAAAATAAAAATACTTAAATATTACATAACATCATTATATAATTTTATTATTAATTGTTAATTAATATTGTTACTACTATTGTCAAGTGAGATAGGATGTAATAGGAGTTGTGGATTTGAGATTCAGGGAAAGTGGAGAGACCATAAAAATCAATCTAGGGGAAAATATAAGTTTCCATCAAATGTCAACAACAAGAAAACGCAGTTATTTTCTTCAATTTCCAAAAAATAACAAACAAGGAACTTGGAACAAAAGTTAAAGTGTTCCAGACTAAAGTAAATAAGAAAATACAACTAAANTCATTTTATGTATAATTTTGAAAATCGTCGTCTATTTCTTCGAATATAGAAATATCATCTGGAGTATCAAAGACAGAATCTTAGCTGCTTAATACAAGAGCAATAAAATGCTATTATATGTCAAATATCACAAACATCTCATCTGTCAAAGTTATAAGGTTTCTTGTAATTGAGACATAAAAGAAAATTTTCTCTCCAACTTGTTTTCTACTTTTCCTAACCACACCGATTGCTACAACGTGATTTATATAACCTGAACCGAGAATTATCAAAGTGGCATTTTTACCGAACAATCGTTCAGAAGAGATTGTTACACATCTGATACAATACCATAAGTTACGCTACACGTCACCAAAGCCCTCGAGCTATACATATTATTGCACGCCAATAAATTACCATTGTGCGATTCGCTTAATTTACTTAGCGGAGTTCTCGAAACTAAATCTGAAGTTAAAGATAATAATGATGATATCGACTAAATAAACACCAAACGTATTTAACATTCGACAGAATTTTCTACTTTAAAAATTATTCGCTCGTCTTTCGACCTCTGTCAATTTTGTAATTTTTCATTAAAGTTTTGAAAAGAATAATTTCCTGAATAATAATTTATGTTATTTAAAGCTTGTTTCTTACTTTTTCGTTTAAGGTAGACAAAAGTGATGCATTTTTGTCTTTTCCAGTAATATAAATACTGAATATCGTTATTGAATGTAACAGTTCTTCGCGGATCATTAAATTTAATAAAAAATGAATCTCTTTCCATTCAATTCTTTTAATTGCAAAATCGGCTATTGGATTATTGGACTTCGGGAATGAAGATTCACTGGATTCAATGAGTCTCGACATAAAAAAAGAGAAAGAAAGTACACGGTTATTCGCGGTTCACATGAGTAACCCTTCGCGGCTCTTATTATTAATTCGATATTTGCTTGAAAGAATTTAAATGCGTTTGTTACGTACTTGTCGTGTGTTTGCTGTCGTATTATCTTCAATTCTTGATGACTTTTTCTGCCATAAAACACTTTTTAAAGATTATTTGTAAACGAATTCGATCGATTATAATAAAGAAAATGTTTGTAATTCGTGTAACATTAACACGAAAGTGATCGTTGCTCAATAGCAAATCTGACACAAATATGTTAATGTAATTAAGGAAATTACTCATTGATTTTCTCATTAAGTATTGATGGAATATTTTTAAACTTGATCATTTTAAGGCAATTTTTCTGAAATTATCGCGTAATTTTAGTGAATAACGTCCTTAATAGTTATGTGTTAAAACGATTTAATTAAATGTAATAATTCATATGAAACGTATTTATAAATGACTATCTTTTATGAATATCGTAAATTATTCGATACGTTAATTATTGCTGCTGAGTAATATTATCATGAAGTTTTCGTAGTTACAATGTTAATTAATTGATTTTCGTGGATGGAAAAAGTGTATTTTAATATGTGAAGAAGCTTTCGTTTGATATATTTTTTGTGGAAATTGCAAAAGGAAGTATTGCCCTTTAAAGGCGCCAATCAATTCTACTTTACTTGGCCTTTACCGACCGACACACGGTTGCACTTTCATTCTGATTTCAATCTGAAAGTATGCTTCTGCTGCACTCCATTCATTCCTAAGCTATTTGCATAGTTGCAAACTCTTATACTTTACCAATATTTTATTTTTTATTGCATTACTATTATTTGCTTTTGGTGTGATGTAATAAAGAAATTTCCAGATAAAGATTATTTACTTTAGCTTGTTTTATTTACCGACGCCTTTTGCTGTTTTCAGACATTTACAAATAAAAATTTCAATTTATTCGTGGAATCTTTTTTACTTTTTGTTTTACTTTCCACTTCACTTGTTATCGAAAATCTTATTTTCTGTAAATATAATTATATGGAATAAGTTTTATTTACTTTCTGATAGATAAAATCGTTTTCTTTATTATAAAAGGAATTGGTTATATTTTTTTTTACGCAAAATGTAAATTTAGTTAAAGTTTTATATCTAAATACGTATAATTTGTCAAAAATTCTCATTAATCAAATTTATATCCTTTAAAATTACTAAACATAATATGTTTATAACTGTCTTAAACCAGCATATTTACAAGTTTTTATTAAATATTCAGAATCAATAATATATAATGTTATTCTTCTTGTATATAGTTTGATACTTTAATTGATTTTCTGTTAGACTGTGATTTTCTGATTTTCTGTTAGACAGAAAAAAATAACTGTTTGAATAAATTTGTTTACAATATAGTATATATACATTTAAAGTCTTAATTTTTATATTTTTTTATATAAATAATCATGATGTACAGTACAGTTTTAATGTTTTCACTGATCTGATTTATTATTTTTAAATTGAATTTTTAAAAAGTTATAAAGTAAATTTGATCGAGAAATATAATAAAATGTATAAATGGAAATTCACCATAAATGTTGAAAAGAATATGTAATGAAGTTTGTTCACATAATTAAATTAATGTCAATATATATATGTATGCATATCCAAGCTATTCAGAGATTGAAATGAATCATAAATAAGAATTTTATAAAACTATTTTACTAATTAAAAGTTGAATATATGTTATACTCATATATTTTCTAGTTAAGTATTTAGAAGCATAAAATAAATAGAGAATAGTTCATAAATTTTGTAGCTCTATTTTCATACTTTTAAAATATTATCCCACTACTTGTAAGGCTATATCCTCTCATTAATCCTCTTAGTTATGCTAAGAAATAATACGCAGCACTAGGTACTAAATGTTACATTATTTTATTAATGTGTATCATACAAAGCAGTGATATGTATAAACTGCATAGTTCGCTACATAACATTTCAGAAACAAAAATGAAGCATTTTCTTATCCAAGGATTGAGGTCCTGGTATTACTGTATTTAACGTTTCTGTAAACAATACCACTCCCTTGTAACACATCGTAACAATTACCTGCATACCCACCCACGTAATTTATGGGCAGCTTTTAGAAGAATTTTTAAATTTAACTAAATTCCAAAATTATTTACTAAGTTATTAAGAGAATTTCATTTGATAGCATAGCCTGATTTGATTTTTGAAATAAATCTTTTATTTTAAAACAAACTTTTCNATATATTTTTTTTTTTTTCATATTATTTACTGTAAATAATATAAATGTATAATTAGTAATAGTAAACACTAAACATCCGTAGTTCTGAGATTCACAACAGTATACAGTACCTACTTTTGCACCCCTGTATATATATATTATATGTAGATTTCGGTAGAATTTACGAAATATTCAGGAGTAATCATTAAAATTACTGAAAAGCATAATATAATATATTTTAGTTTTAGATTTAGTTTTTATGAAAGTTAAATATTTTAAATGTAATATATAATTTATACTGCAAATGTACTGTACTTTATTTGGTGGAATCACAATTATTAACAAGTTTTACAATTTGGTGCATTTTACTTTTTATTATTTTGAATAAATTAGTTTTTGAAAAAAATATAGGCCTAAATAAATTCAAAGTATTTGTAAAATTGAAAACTTTTTATTCTTGCAATAAAATGATTTAATTTTTTACCTGTTGATATACTTACACTTATTCTTATTTCTTCTTGCAATGCTAGAGTATTACATAAAGTTTTATTTTTCGAATAATTATTTTACACCGAAATTTTTTATTACAATTGTGAACGAAGTATTTTAAGTATTTTAATTGAAAGCTTCTTTCGTTTAAAATACTTAAAATTAAGTCTTTAAGTTCTAATCATTATTTAATTAATGTATGGAAATATTTCATATAGTAAATATATACAGTACAATAAATTTGATTCATTTAATAATTGTGCGTGTTACACAAATATCCAATATTTAAAAATTTATGTACATACAGTATATGGAAATCTAACAAAAAATTAGTAACAACGTTAAGAGTAGACTACATTAATTAAGTAGAAAGTAACATTGACAACGTTCTGTTTAATACAGTAAACCGTCGTTTCATCGCTCATTCGTATATATCAGGTTAATTTTTGTCTTTCAAATATAAAAGCACTTTAGCCAATAATGAATACATACGTACATCGGTGTATCTGATCTGATACAACTCTATCTGATCGCTCTATCTGATACAATGTTCATTTGGTTTGTCTCCCGAAATGCTTGTATAACGAGAGACTACAGCTTTTATTTCTTCTGCCATACATCGTTTGTTGTCTCTAGTGTTTCTCTAAAATAGAGGAATATTCTTAACAGTACCATCGTACAAAGTTCTTTTATTTCAATAAAGTATTGTCATCCATCAAAAAGTTTCTAAATGTAGCATAACGTATACAGTATGTAATGTACGGTATGTAAATATGAATAAAATTCTATGAAGTAAATTATTTTAAATCTTTCTTTCTAGATTGGATTTCCTCGAATTTTTCAGTATCTATTGAATTACAATATCCTAAAGTTTGCTGGGAAACAAATTTGATCAGTTAAAATCAGTCAGCAGGGTAAGAGATTAAAAAAACAGCGTCAAGTTAAACTACTTACGATTCAAATTTAAATCCCTCTTGGGAGCTGAAAGAATTCTTTTCTCAAGTCATTCCGCGGAGTTGAAGCATCTATGAGAATTGAGAGAGGAACATCAAGACCCACTAAAAAATTGATTTAAGAAAAAAAAAAATATATATATAT
>NW_019386121.1:9300-22223 GCF_000671375.1 Centruroides sculpturatus | reverse complement strand
ATTTATATTTTATTGTTTTAGAAAAATCCCTACTTTTTCATTAAACTTGCAGATTTTCATTAATCTTAAATAAAAAAAATTCTCTTATAAAAAAATAAATTTCTTTATTTGAAACAAAACTTTCAAAATAATCAATCAAAAGAATTTAATGTACCATAACATTTTATTTAAAAAATTACAAAAATTACAATAGTTTTAAATAAAAATTATGGCTTAAAATTCGTGAATTATGATAAAATTGCATTATTATTAAATTCCCAATATTTATCTACATCCAAAAATCATTGAAAAACTAATTTACTATAAAATATCTCGAACAAATGAAAATTCCCAGAAAATTTCTAATATAAATTGTAATAAAATTTCAAAAATGCCATTAAATCATCTCGTTATTAAAAATTTAAATTAAATAAATACTTTTATATATTTATTTCATTATGAAAGATTCAAAAAAATATTTAGAACTAAGTAAATATGTTCTGGAAATTTTCCTGTTTACCGTTTCAATACAATTCTCTACGTGTTTATTTTTAAAAATATCTTTAGAATTAATCTTACCGTTTAATTTCATTACACGCTTTTTTAGCTACAATTATCGAATAACGATAAAATGCCTAACTTCAATACAAATACCTCGTTAATGTAATGTTCTTTATATATAGATAAAAATATAAATTTTTAAAAACGAATTTTTTAAAAGACTTTTAAACTTATATAACTAATATTTTATTGATAATTAATATTACAATATTTAAAACTTTACTTAATAATTAATAAAGTAATAAATGATATTTTTTACATTTTATTTCGATATTTATAAGAAAAGAATTAAAATATTATTTTTTATACTTTATAATTTTTGTATCAGAAATGAAATATTTACGGTTATTTTCTAAGAGTTTATAAACATATAAATTAAAATTTTTAGGATTTAAAACTTGTTTTCCCACATTTTCATGAATTTTAAAGCGAAAAATGTTTACAGATTTTTTTTTAGTTTTAGAAACTTTTATGGAATTTAAAAAAAATTAATGTTATAGAAAGTTTTCAGTAAAAAAATCTGATAAACAAACACTTCACGAATGTAAAAAGTGAATAATTAACATTCTAATTTCACAATACTGAAAAAAATTTTCTACCTAATTATGCTCATTAATTTGCCATAAATTCTCCAAGAGTTGATGAATAAATTAATGATTAACAATAATAAATCATCAGTGGCATTTTAAAACAAATNAGTGTAGAATCGATTAATTTTATGGAAGAAAACCTTTCAATCAGCCGTAGTCCGTAAACTTGACACGTGTCGGGCTCTGATTGGAACGACTTGTAAGAAATCGGATTCCTAATAAATTGGAACGTATCTATATCTTATAGGGGGTCGACTGTATACATATACAAATTCCCACTGTCGTCTATCTGTCTGTCTACCTGTCCTGCCTTAATCTAGACAACGGAGTTAGATTGATGAATGTCGTGACCACGTGTGGAAAGCTTAGGGGCAGAACACTCCTATTAACTATACATGAACCGCCGATTTGCACTGAAAGTCACGTTATTTCAATTCAAAAAATTTCTCCTGAAAGGAGTTAGATGGATGACTAGCACAACTCCATTGCTAACGGAAAAGTATGATCTACTGGGGCAAGATACTACAGTACTAATTTGAGATGGAGAGCATATAGCCTATTTTAAATTAAATAAATTAAAATAGGCTATATGACCTGGCATTGTGACGATGTACTGATTTTATTTTCTTGATTTAAGTTTTTGTGAATAGAGAGAAGTAACCAATATTGAATATTTTTGTGATATATAGATACGAAATAACAACGAAAACATTATGAAATTTTTAATGTTAATATTTAGTGGTTTATAAATTGTCAAATAATGTACTAACGTACAAGTTATCGCGATTGAAGTGAATTGTGAATGCAATGTTCAAACATTGTTTTAGTCATTAAAAGCACATTTAGTTAATAGAAGAATGTTTTGGAAGTGTAAAAAATTATGCTATACTTTTAAATAAAACGAGGGTCTAAATTGTTTTATGTTAAGAGAATACAAAACAGTTTAGATAACAAATTAATTTTGTTTCTGAAATAAACGTTTTTATCTTAGAAAAACAATTTCCTCTCGCTGATACTATATCATTACATTCAATTTTTAATGACTTTGTTAAATAGAAAATAGGTATGTATATAATATACATACCTACATACTATATTATATATATAGTATGTAGGTATGTATATTATATACATACCTAGATACTATATTATATATATAGTATGTAGGTATGTATATAATATACATACCTACATACTATATTATATATATATGCTTAAATAATTTACTTAGCGGAGTTCTCGAAACTAAATCTGAAGTTAAAGATAATAATGATGATATCGACTAANTCAATGTATAAAAAATATTTTTTAAATTCTATAAAACAGAATAAAAATAAACTGTTTATATAACTTTATTTTAAAATCATTGGAGCATTTTTTATGCATTATTGACGAAAAGAAACGATTTTAAAAATTTCTTTTATAAAATCTTTACTTTATCTACTTTCGAAAATGTAATAAAAACTTATTTTGAACATCAGTTATTCAATACTTTAAAGCAAATCTTATTTATAATCGAAATTTATATATTAGAATTTCATCCATTTTCTTTTATTTACATAAAAATAACTTCTGTCTTTAAAAGAATATTAAAATAATGATTCGAGCATTGTATTATAATAACTTCTTTAATATCAAATATTAGGTTTTCAATATGTAGACACGTTCCGATAAAATAAATATTTTAAAATAATTGATTAATACAACTAATTTTTCATTATAAAATTCCAAACAATTAAAACTAATTATATGGTTAAATTTATACAAAAAATTGTTGAAACGTTAATTAAAAACTTCAATATAAAATGTTAAATTACAGTAAAAAAATTACTGTCAAAATTTCAACTTTACTATAAAATAAAAATATCAAAAATAAAAATTTATAAACGACTTTTAATATAAACTGAAAAAATATTAAAAGACGTTTTAAATTTAAATTTATATTTAAATAAAAATTTATATTAAAAGTGTTGTCAAATTACTTAATATAAAAATGTAAATTATATATTTATACATAAATATATTAATAATGTTTTGTTATATTAATGTAAGAAATTACAAAAATTATTTTTAAATATTTAATTAGTCAGCTATTTATGTTTTATTGTTTTAGAAAAATCCCTACTTTTTCATTAAACTTGCAGATTTTCATTAATCTTAAATAAAAAAAATTCTCTTATAAAAAAATAAATTTCTTTATTTGAAACAAAACTTTCAAAATAATCAATCAAAAGAATTTAATGTACCATAACATTTTATTTAAAAAATTACAAAAATTACAATAGTTTTAAATAAAAATTATGGCTTAAAATTCGTGAATTATGATAAAATTGCATTATTATTAAATTCCCAATATTTATCTACATCCAAAAATCATTGAAAAACTAATTTACTATAAAATATCTCGAACAAATGAAAATTCCCAGAAAATTTCTAATATAAATTGTAATAAAATTTCAAAAATGCCATTAAATCATCTCGTTANCAGTGAATGATCACTTTGAACTTTGTTAATATCTAATGTTTGTAATTCTTATATGTGAACTTTAATTGTAACTGTACTGTACATACGTTTATTTTCAATATACTCAATGGTTTTTAAATACAACTGACTCTGAAGAAGTATTTTAATTTGACTGGCGCAGACTCGACAGGATTACACAGGATTACGACAGGATTACGTACTTCGAATTACCAAGGATCAGAAAGGCTGATCTGCGACGAAAGGAACTGAACAACACCGGCAATCATTGACCCAGGTAAAACTTTATTTTATTCGCTACCGCAGAGATGCCCAAACGCGTGGAATCGCGGAGGTTTAGGGCAAAAGATTGGGAAGACGATGATCCGGGGACGTTCGATGTCCGAGACAGGCAGACACAGATGTGGCGGGGAAAAGGCGTCCCGGAAAACGAGCTCGAATTGATGAGACTACGGGTTAAACTCGCTGAGGCCAAAAGGAGTGCAGCGGAATCCGAGGCCAGGTTGGCGGAATCCAAGGCCACGTTGGCGGAAGTAGAATCTAAGGCCAAGGCTAGGTTGGCAGAAATCGATTTGGAGCGGAAAAAATTAATGAACGAGACTCGAGAAGCAGAGGGCGATCTCGGTAGAGCAGTTCGTGGCGATTGCACTCGTAAGGTAAAGGCAGCCGTGACAAGAAGTGATTCACGAGGGGACCTCGAAATGCTAAGATCGCAAACGGAAATCGCGGGATCCGAGCAGCGCAGGGCGAGCGTGCCAGGAGGCGAATCGCGGAACAAAATCGAAGACCTTAGGTTACGGCTTGAACGCTCGAAACGCCTATTAGAGCAAGATAGGCGGCTCTTTGAGGCGCGGTTCTCGGCAGGTCAAGTCAGCAAGAAGGAATTAGCCGACTCAGGTTCCCAGGGATGGGGTAAGCCTACGGAAGTAGCTAGGGTCACAGAGAAGTTTGGGGAGGTGTCAGGTAGTAGGTTGGCCGGTAACAGCGAAAAGGTTAGAGAGCGACGGGATTCTCAGAGTGGAATGACGAGGAAATCCATTCCCTCGACACAGAGTTCGGTCGAACGGACCCCCAAGGCTAGTTGTAGTGCCTGTGGCAGGGCTGGGCATTGGAGGAGAGCTTGTCCTAAGCGGAAGGCATCCAATGAGTCCAAACGGGCACGGGTAGTAACTACGAACAAGACATCCCAAAAAGACGAACTTCCGGTAGCGAGGGTAACGGCGTGTGATTGACCAAAGGTCAAGGAGGCGCCTAAAAGAATCAAGCCGGTAGGCGACAGGAAACGTCTTTCGGTTATAGTCGATTCTGGGGATGAGATTTCGGTCATAAGGGAATCATTGGTGGCGGAAACGAAGGAAGAAGTCCAATGGGTTGTATCCTTCGGTCACTGGATCGGTGGCGGAGACGAAGGGACAAGGCTAACGAGTCGGATCCTTCGGTCATC
Organism: Centruroides sculpturatus; assembly: GCF_000671375.1. Lineage (NCBI taxonomy): Eukaryota > Metazoa > Arthropoda > Arachnida > Scorpiones > Buthidae > Centruroides > Centruroides sculpturatus. The sequence goes on along the minus strand of NW_019386121.1, from coordinate 17,167 downwards.
GGATTGGCGACGGAAACGGAGGGTGAAACCCAACAGGGCAGATCCTTCGGTCACCGGATTGATTCGGTAATGATCCCGGTAGGGCTGTGGGAGGAAGACCTCACAGTATCGTGTGAGCCGGCGATGGTGACTCGTGTCGTAACAGACAAGTTACACCAACCCACGGACGCTCTAGTATCAGAAGGGGATCACCGGATGTTATTAGACCGAAAAGGGAAACTCCAGGAGAAGGGAGAAAGACATATAAAGGGTTCAAAGGTAGATGGGAACGGAAACCATCGGGGAAAGGAACCGGAACCTCTCTCAGAGGCGGGGTGCAAGGAAAATAGTGACGAAAATGAGAAAGAAACGGAATTACGAGACGCTCAAGTCCGGGACGAGTCACTTTCTCGATTGTGGGAGGCCGCTAAGTGTAAGAAAGATGGGTTAACTGTAGAGAACAGAATACTATATCGGCTAGATAGTTGGTTCGGCAGGCCCATTAAGCAGATAGTTGTTCCCCAAGATCGGAGAGCGGAAGTGCTAGATTTAGTACACAAAGCTCCGTGCGGTGAACAGTTAGGCAGTCGGAAATCGGCAGGTCGCATGCGCGAGGGCTTCTATTGGCCGGGAAGGGCGACCGATATCCGGAAGTACTGCCGGAATAGTCGTAGGTGCCAAGTAAGTGCGCCTGATTTAGTCCTAGATAGGACCCCAGCTACACCCTTTGCTCGATCCTCAACCCCGTTTCAAGTGGTTACCATAGGCGTGGTTGTACCGATTGATCACTTGTCAGCTAACGGTCGTCGATACGCAGTTGGCATAATCAGTTTATGCAACCGCTTGTCAGAAGTAGAAGGGATGAGATCGCTGGTCACCTGTTCGGTATTTTTGCGATTCTTTACACAGACGGGTTTTCCCGAAATGATTTGTTACGATCAGGGGACTATTTTCACCGTAGGGTTGACGCGTGAAATGACCCGTATGTTAGAAGGGGAGAATGTAGAAGTAGATCGGATCAAATCGGCTCACGATATCGCAACTAAGCATACGGCCGTAAAGCGAGAAGAGTATGCAGTGCATCCCAACTTGGAAGCACGGAAAAGGGGATATAACAGCGGGGATACGGTTCTCGTGGAAAAATCTTCCCCGGATGACAAATTAGATGTCCGGTGGGAATGGCCGGATGTAGTAGAAAAGCGAAGTTTCGCTGTAAGAATAGTACTCGGTTTCGATGGGAGATTCGGGGAACTGGATCAAACTTCGTCCCCGCGACAGCTGTACGATCGTGGACGAGGGGACGGGAGAGAAAGGGGAATTCCCCCGTTTTCCCCGACATCGGCACAGACCGAGCTGGATGACGTGCCGTTGGATTACAACTCGATGTTCGGTAGTAGACCGAAAAAGAAAAACATCTGGACGCTTACTGGAGGGTGGATCCCGAAACGGTTTACCCCATACCGGATTGCGGTGGCTTTACGAAAGCAGTTAGTAGGCATAGGTAACAAAGGCATCTCTGCGCGTAGACGGGTAAAATTCCCGGATGTTCCGGATGTATGGGTCAGTCCGACATCGGACGATTTTTGTAAGATTGTTTGGTGTTGTGAAGGGAATCAAACAGGCTTAAGTAAGCTCAGTTTGATCCTCGGCCGTGGAGGTGTCGGGAATAAAAATCGTCTAGCGCGCGGTTTTCCCGCCTTTTTCGTGAACGACCGTTATCGCCATGGAAACGGCGATCAGAACATTTTGAAAACTCGACCGCTGATTGGTTAAGAAACATCGGACGATCGGCGGACGTCTTATACAGCTGGTAGATGCTGATTGGTGGAGTTCAATGTAGCTTCAATCCTATAAAAGCAGTGAAGTTCTGGCGGGAAGTTTAGTTTTACTTTGGACATTGAGTGAACTCACGCTGACCTTGGCTCACCTAAGCTATCTTAGAAGATCGTCTCATCTTGTAGTGTTGTTGTAGACTTTGAATTCGTACGTCGCAAGGTGCTTTTCCGACGGACCTGTTACAGTGAATGATCACTTTGAACTTTGTTAATATCTAATGTTTGTAATTCTTATATGTGAACTTTAATTGTAACTGTACTGTACATACGTTTATTTTCAATATACTCAATGGTTTTTAAATACAACTGACTCTGAAGAAGTATTTTAATTTGACTCAATACTTATTCTGTTAAAATTTCTAACAATGTATCATTAAAATAAAACTTAATTTGTTTCATAATATAAAACGTTCTTATTAATATCCTACATCAAGTTTTTTCATTCTTATCATTCAATTATAATTTAATTATCTTAATTTTTGCTGATCAATATATATGTTTAACTGTATCTATACAGTTAACGTATTTCATTTCTTAATTGCTTCATTATTAAGATATTTTGAGGTGTGATGCATGAAAATTGATAAGATTCGAAGGAGATCTGAATGAGAAAAAGTTTGGACACCGCTAAAGTGTAGACTAAATTAATCATTTTAATCAGAAACCTGTCGAGAAATAATTACATACTTGCAAGTGTATGGAATTTGATCTTCATATTCATTACATTCATAATTGAAATTAATATGATGAAATAATAGGCTATTACAGCAATTGCATAAAAATTTGAAGAAATTGCAGTAATCGCATTCTTGCAATTATAAACTATTAATTTTCTCAAAATTCATAGAATTCATTAAAGAAACGTTTAATGAAGCTTGCATTTACTTCCTGGTTATTTTTTGTCTTAAAAATGTACAGAAAGTTCATAAAATGTTCTGTTTGCTTTGGGAAAATTCACTTCCTGGATGCTTAGAAATTCAATCAGTTTATCTATTCGGAGGTCAACTTAATATATATACAAGCGTATTCCAGGTTACATACATAATGCGTACCATCAAATAGTGGTTGTATCGTGAATAGCCATTTCCCATATATTTTATTTTAATTCGTACATATGTGATGTGTTAAATTTAATTTTAAATAAATGCATATAACATCAATAAACAAATAAAACACAACTAAAAGCTTGGATGTAACTTCATATATGTATTTTACAATAGATTTACATATCTTTCCATATTTTCATATATATTTTATTTCGATGGCGATTTATTTATTCCTGTGCTTTCTTGTCGAAATTTTCTAAAATTTTGCAGGGAGGTTTGTTTATTAGGGAGATCGATGCTATTAAATTTTGATGATTAAAGGTCGAAGGCGTGAAAAAAGAGGATCGTGTGTATCACCAGTAGGGTCAGACTTAATAACGATTTTACTCGTTATTAGCATTTAAATTTTTTTTTATAAAACCTCTCCCTACCCTCAAAATCAAGCTTTTTGCCATTTTATAATAGTTAAAATTATAAAATTTTAAAAATAAAATATCATAACAGACGGAGCCACCAAATGTTGCTAGTAAAGGTTAAGCAACTCATTGCTGGATTTTTTTTAAATTAATGCAATCCCGTTAATTTCCAATGTTTTGATCGTGTGTTGTATCGTTGCCTGTGTCTTCCAGTCATCCTTAGAATATGTTCATCACGTAGTATCTCAATCAATTCTGCGTTTGCTAATTCTTCCTCGTTGGTTTCAATTAACTGTTCAATATCTGCCGCATCAATTTCTAAATTCAGTCTCCTCCCCAGTTAAAAAACTTGATTAGTTATCATATCAGAAGTTTCAATATCCTCCACATCACATTTTACAAATTTCGAGATTAGCTCCTACAATTGTCCACTACTCTTATATTGTGTAAAATCAACTGTTCTATTCAAAAATGATTAATTAATGATAATTTGCCAAGTTTTCCTAAAATCCAGACATTTTTGGTCTTCAACCTGACATCCGGATATACAACGCAAAATCCAGACAAGTGAAAACACTTGGAACGGATGAAGCATCGTATTGGTGGGGATAGCTTAGTCGGATCATGGAAGGAGTACATGACGGTCGTATCTGTGATTTGTTTTATCGTGAGATGGTCGTAACCTGGGTACGCCTGTATACGCCTGTATATATATATTAATCTTCTTATAAGCCTTAGTGACTTTTGTTGAAGAGATCGATTTTATTGAGAATGAAAGCAATGCTTTCACTTAGTTCTTTCCTAGCAGTTCTATTATTTTCTTCAAAATTATTTATTTACATTATTTACTTCAAAATTATTTACTACAAAATTTACTTCAAAATTACACGATGTAAAACTCTGATGCTGCCGGGTTACACTCCTTTTCTGTCAATCCAGCACGTTGAAAGATGTGAATAAAGTCTTACTAACATTCGAAAATGTCACTCGACATAGAAAAAGGCGTTGACAACATTCTTTATGTAATGATAATAGAATAAATTATACAAGGAACAAGCCAAAACATTAACCTAGATTTTAATAATAAGATATTTACATTAAATATTTAAACATTTTCATTATGTTTCTTTTAAATTTCATTAAAATTACTTCCGTAATTACTTTTTATCAACAAAATATCTTTATTTTCATCCGCGAAAATAAAGATATTTTGCTTTGACTTTTGACTAAGTTCTCCTCCATTTGCTAATCAGAAACTACACCAGTATAGTTAGTCCTATTAATAAACAAGATCCAAGTAGACAGGAAAGAACACATCTTATGATCTAAATCGGCATTATTTAATGATAATATTAAGAAGTTGTGGTTTTAAATTTAGTACATATTTTTAAAGAACCTATCAGTCAAAATGCTCATTTATAAATGAAGGNCATTATTAGAATTAATATAGAAATTGAAGAAATTTTAATATCAAAACATATCTTGCCTTAAATTTTATCGAAATCGTTATCTTTACAATATTCATAGACTTCAGCTTGGAGTCGCAATAGACGACTGCAACCACACTTTGGAAAGCTTTAAAAATGAAAAAATAATAGATACGTGAACACATTTTTGGGTTTTATTCTAGAAGAAACTTCGAGCAGGTTAAAAGTACTTTTTCATCAGAAAAACTTGTGATACCTTTGAGCTGTAGCTTATCTTCCAAAGTGCATCCTGCAAACACAATGGACTTGACGTAGGGTCGCATGGCAAAACAGAATAAAACGTGTACCTATAATATATTAAAAATGTAACTGTATCCTGAAGAAATAATATTTTCAAAGGTAACATTGCTACTTTCTCCAAAGCTATACTATTTTTTCTTATTAATTTTATATGTACAGTACATACGGTATATATTTTTGTGTGTGTTATTATTGAAATATTTATTTTAATTGATAGATCGTAAACGCGATTGATTTAAATCTAAAAACAAGCATACAGACTTTTAATATTGAATAATTTTCTAGTGATTAAAATTTATAATTTTCCATTATTCGATAGAAATAAAGTCGTGTAATTGAAAAAAGATTTTAATTCAAAATTTAATGTAAATATTACATTTTTAGTTAAATATTGTTATAATTTAATGCATTCAATTTAAAATTTTTTCTTGAAAGAAGAATTTATCAAGCAGGTAAATATAAAAATTAAACAATAAATTTCATTTTGCAAAATAAAATTTTATTTTTTGTAAACAAAGTTGAGGGGAGGAAAAGAATATTCTTATAAAATATTTATTTTTTTATATCTAATTAGTTTTTATTTTTTTAATTTATATTCGACTTACGACGAAAATTTGTAACTGTTAAAACATTGCGATAAACATTAAATATTCAACTAAAACTGGATATTCGGTTTTAATTGAATTTAAAACTTAAATTTAAACAAGTTGAAAATAATTTTAATTTAAAATGATTATATATTCACAGCCAGGAAATAAATTAAATATGGTTCTTTCAACACTTTAATTTAGCCTATATTGAAATAATACCGATAAAAAACTTTTTATTATTTCATCAGAGGAAAATATTTTATGAGGTTTACATTAAAATATTTTATTATTTATTTGGATACATTAAATATAATGGCATAGAAATAACTCTCATAATATTATTCGCGACTGAAAAAGAGCAAAATGTTTCATATTCAGTATATGATTGCGAATTCAATTTCTCTTTTCAAAGGCAGAAAATTTAACTTTGTACAGAAATTCTTTGGAAATTAAAATATGAAAAGATTTTTGTGTTCTATTATCAAGAATTTTTTTTTGAATGACAAAACTTATTTGAATTTTTAATGGGTTTTCAATGTTATAAACGTAATTAATTATATTTAGAGTACAGTAATTAATTATTTTAATTTAACTTACCTACAAAAATGTAGCTATGTATTATAAATAATTTTCTACGAATTTAATTTTAAATATTAAAATTAATATTTAAAATTTAATAAAAGAAACTTGCGGATTATAAATAAATTATTGATGAATGAGATAATTGATAAAAGTTTTATTCAAGAGAATTTAAAATTTGATAATTAATAGTGATCAATAAATTTAATATAATTACAGTGAATACAATAATATTAATATTTAATAAAATAGATATAGGTTTTAACAGATATAAAGCATTAAAATACATAAGGTTTAAATTAATAAGTAATACATATTGTGTAATATTATCGTTTATAAATATGTAATAATATTAATGAATTTTATGTAATTAGGCTTATGTTAATCAATTCAATTAAGTATTAATTACTTTTAAATATAACCATAGGAACAACTGTTATTTTGTCACTTTGCTAATTAAATAATCAATAGTTTGAATCGGAAGAAAGACTTTTGTCATCAAGGAAAACAAACATTTGTTCTGTTATATTGTTTTCGCAAACTAGCACTGTTCTAACAGCACATCGTCACAATTATATTATGCAATTTTTAACTATCATTTAATTAAAAAAATCGCGTCATTTTTGTTCCACATGGACTGGAAGTATTTATTTAATCGGGCACCCCTTAATTTTTCTGTATCTAGACTTGATTTTAGCGGTGTGTCTTCATACTTCTGATAACAATTGAGTCTTGTCGGTTATCAATCTAACTCGATTGTCGAGAAAATTTTGAATTAAAATGTCGTGACTTCCAGTCCAGACTCCAGACCGGAATTACGTACAGTACATAGAAGCCTCCACTTCCAAACTTTCTATTTCTGGTCTCGATTTTTATTTATGTAACTCCGTTCTCGAGATTAATAAAGGACAGATAAGTAGGAATGTATATGTCTACAATTTGAAAATTGCAGCCCAAACAACTTAAGAAAAAGTAACAATTTGCAGTAGAACTATTATTGTAGAATTAATACAGCCGAGATAAAAATCCCTTTTAAAAATTTCAATATCTTTGACTGTTACTTGATTACCAAACATACATCTAGAATCTTCTGACCATAAACGAGTTCGAAAATCTATGAACTTTTACGTAACATTCAGGTTTTTACGAAACTTATTCACAGTAAAGAGATGAGAACCATATTTTCCGCTATCTGGTATTAAATATTCATAAAACAGTATTAAGGCAAAACTATTGATTATAATATCAAATTATCTTTTTTATAAATATTAAATGAGTATGCTTAATCTTTAAAGTTTTAAAGATATCAAGAAACGTTTAAAGTTTAAAAATATTGGAAAAATAAATTTTTTTTTTGTCTTTGACGTCGCTACAAAGTCAAGCCAGACAATTTGAGAGAATTCAACTTGGTATCGAGAAAGTGATCAGGCTTGTCATGGGCGTAGCGAGGGGGGAGCCTGGATGGGCACGGCCCCTCCCAGGGAACCTGGTGCCCCCCCAGGAAATCACAGCCGAAAAAGTGTTGAGTCGATTTGTAAACACCTAAAGCTAAAATAAAAGTTTTGAATACTAAAAAAAAGGTGAACGGCTTGCTTGGTGCCCAATAATGAACAATAATTTGAAATAATTCAATTTTGTGTCAGGTTGGCCTCCACTAGGCCCCCCATAACAAAACTCTGGCTACGCCCATGTTTA
>NW_019386121.1:3926-8789 GCF_000671375.1 Centruroides sculpturatus | reverse complement strand
GAGTTCAAAGCAGGTCCTGCTGACACTCCTGTGGAGGGGGCGGCGGCTGAGACAGCTTCCTCCTCTCCGGGACCGAAAAATAGACATTAGGTGACAATTTACGAGACCGTCATCCGGGAGAGGGCTTGACCCGACTCCGGAGGAGAACGGCCCGGACGGGGGTCATCTCGGCGACCCCTCGGCCCGAATCGCGTCCCTGGCAACAGACCCGGGACCAATAGAAGCGCAGAGGGACCAACATTCGGACCAACCAAAACCTCGGGATTTCGGGTGAGGAAAGATTATAAAAGCCCGAGGTCCCAAGGACACGGGGAGGTTGGGAGTTTGAGAAGCTGTTAGGAACTTCGACAGTCCCCGAGGACGGATCCACTCCGAGATTTTTCCGAAGAAGAGGACTAAGGATTCCAGCCCCAGGGAACAGCGAAACTTCCCGAGACCTCCACGGCGGGTGAGGAGACGAACTTTCTCCTCCCGGGATTTTTGGTGTGTGTGACGAACCTCGAACCTACGGACAATTCGACGAACTGTCTTGGACGGACGCCTATCGAAGATCCGACAAGTGTAACTCATTGTAAGCATGTTTTCTAATCCAAATAAACGCGTTAACTGTGGAAATACGGTCTCTGTGTGAGTCTTTGCGTCCAGCAAACCGCGACCCCCATACGGAAAAGGCTTTCTCGTGTCATCCTGACAGATCACGGGTAAAGCGAGGGTCGTAACCTTTTCACCCCCCTTAAGGGCTCACCTCACTACAGTGGTGTCTCCAACCCCACACAAGGGCTTCCTAAAGCCCCACATTAGCTCCCCGGTCAGTACTGACTCGATACACAACACTGACTCGACCCACACCCAAAGGGAAGCGCACAAATTTTCCCTCTCTAGGTGGGACAATCTCAACCCGAATTCTTGGGGATACTATTACCTCACCCACCTGACACGTGTGACAAAGTTGTAAACTGTCCATCACACTTGCTGATATCCACACACCTGACACATGTTAAAATTGAACTTAACACGTGATATACCCGTAAACAATTTAGACGTGTACATGTATAATCAACAAAAAAAGAATGTCATATTTTACTTTTTATGTCATTCATTAATTTATTATTAATGATTAAAAATGTAAGCTAACTTATAAAACATTTTGAATGATCATAATTTACTAAATCACTGTTAATAATATATTGTACAAAAATTCAATAAACGATGAAAGCCGAGTTCGTTTCTATTACACTAAAGATTTGTGCTAACAAATGTGTTAAGTAGGAACAATACATATTTAATTAATTAACAAAACATACGAGATTAATTAATTAAATTAATTAATCTCGTATCATCTATTTTCTATTTTTAGTAATGATATATAATTAATGTTCATAAACGCATATTGTTTTAAATTCATTAATTATAAGAACTTAATTAAACCTGTAACTTTATTTATGAAAATAATTGATAAATATGTGTATTGGGTCATTTTGGACAACATGGGTCTATTAACGAAAAATGACAATAACTGCTGAGCGAGTGATGACACCTAAAACTTTTATTCTAGTGAATAACGTTAAGCTCTTCATTATACATAAATTAAATACCACTAACTCCGAATAACATGTCTCAGATAAAAGAAATAGAAAGTGTAAGGAACTTTCGCTCATTTTGTCCAAATAGATGGACAATATCGTATATCAGAATGCCCGTCTTATCGAATTAATGGATACAGTGGTATACGAAAAAATGTAAGCGTATGGCTTAATTGTTTTTAACGACAACTCCAACAAATTGTTTATTTTATTGTAATTCATATGTTTTGTAATTTTAACTTCTGTTCGAGAAGCATTTGGTATACTCCAGGACGAGATATGGGCCACAAAGTAATATAAGCTCCAATTAGCATTAATGCATGGAAAAAGTCTGAAATATAGGCTATAGTAGAATTCTATATGTGTATGTACGGTACGTTAGATGTGAATGAGACGCGCATACACCATTTTTACAAACAGAATTCATAATGAAACAGCTAGATACAAAATCGGATATCCAGCTACCAAACTTATGGTGGAGTATATAAAAGATGAAGATACCGGTTTGTAAATACCGGTAAATAACATTAAAACTGGCATTAATAATGCACTCAGCACATTCTATAGTTTTTATAATTTAAGAATAAAATAGAAGATTTGCCATTTTTCTGAATATTCCTAGTTAAATACAGTAAAATATGATGGACCCTAATATTGATAGACTTGTTTCTATGAATATATTCTTTTTCCAGATAAGTTAATAGTCCCATGTTGTCCATATACCATATTGTAGAAATAACCCTGTTAATGTTTAATTTACATATTTCATTCTTTGCTGATTTTATTCAGTTATTGCTTTCATTACGTGTTAAAAATATTGTATATTAATTAAAATATCACTTGGTTTTTGTCGAAATTTGAAAATAAACTGTATTTAAAAAACTAACTAAACATTTTTAATAACATGGGATATTTAAAATTTATTTATAACCATGGCTTCCAAATAATTTGAAAAAATATTCTCCAAAAATATAAAAAAAATTTAAAAATAATTTCTATTAATTATATGGATATGTTTTATAATTATTTATAATTTTATGAATTGTTTACGTCAACTTCTTCATATATAACTCGAATTATCGAATTATATTAAATAACATATATCGAATTATCGGATTATTTGCATTATATCGTTTATTTCACTTCAGACTAATGCTCCTTTCGTGAATATCCTAAGCTTCTATATCTTTAGGAGGATTAGCTTTATCTGAAAATATATTTATATATTTTTTACATTGTTATTAATAAATGCATTTTATATTCATTTTTATAGTAAAACTCTACACAAAACTAACTCCTTTCATTTCAAATAAATTTTTTAATAAAGTTTATTAATTTTCCTAATTAATTATTTTAATTTCAGCTATTATTGCCTTAGAAATAATTAATTAATCTTTTAACTAAACTTTATTATTTTTTCCAATTATTGTTCATTCAAAATTTATGAACTATACAACAATTATTCAGGTCTATAGCGCCATAGTTCTTAATAAATTATTGAATTCTGCCATGTTAAAAGGATTAGTCCAACTTCTTAACGAGTGTTTCTAGTAGAAAAAAATGAGGTTTCCATTATATTGAAGTGGACAGTGTAGAATCTAATCATCCAATTATCCGAATTGAGGCAATAAGCAGAGAAGAAAACCGGGCACAATGCCTTTTATTCTGTATAAAAGTTCTCGAATGATAGAAAACTTCTCGGCTTTCACTTCATTTTTACTCATATTTTCATAAGTTGATGCAGAATAAAATATTCAAATATTCATTCATAAAAGATAAAAATGTTTAAAACAAATAGATTTATCCTATTTATTTATTATAAAATTTTATCCGCCATATTTTTTATAACGCACCACTAAAGCAATAGCGTGGATTTTATGACTGACCATCATTGAAGATGGATTTTCTGAAATATTTCTTCGGCTCCCATATGAGCCATAAATCAGCCATTAAGCGTATTAGAAAAACTTCTCGAACAATAAAAATATAATATACTTTTTTACTCGGTCTTTCTTACGTACAATACCTCAAGAGTATCATAAGTATTTATTATCCATATTAGTACCACAATAGAATTAATGATTAATCTTTACGCATAAATTACTTTAGTGTTGAAGATTATTACTCAGATGTGTTGAGGTGTATTTATAGTTACGAAAAACTTTCTTATCTGATTTGAAATCTATGCTAAGTGCCCGTTATTTACATAGGTTATAAATATTAAAAATATCGGATAAAGAGAAAAAATACTCAAGAATTATGTATAAGAAGTTTAATGTAAACAGAACATAAACTATTAAAGCCTACATATTTGGTGTAGTTAGTCGATGTTGTAAAAGATGCCTTAATTGCAATGTAATGAGTGCCATAGAATGTAATGTACGACCATTTACTGGGTTTATGTAGTACTTTGTTAAGGTCATTTTATTCCGACATAAATTAAATTTCCATTTTAATTAAATAACATGGTTTTATCATCGTATAATTTATTTAAATGCATATATTTGTTCTAAAAATATATACAGTAGAGCGTCGTTTATCCGAATCAATTCAGGACTGGGGTTGTTCGGATAACTTATTTTTCGGATAACCAATTATGTACGAAAAAATATATTAATTTATCCCGTGTTGAAATTTTTCTCCGTTGCGTGTCGCTTCGCGTTGAATTTTCGTCGATGTTAAGCCTAACGAAGACTATTGTATCGTTAAAAGTTATTTTTTCATTTTGTAGGAACAATAAAAATTTATTGAATAATATAAAAACAATAAAAAATTATACTTCATAAGTCAATTTAGTATCAAAAACGTAAAATATTTGAGTAGCCAAAGACATAGCCAAAGATTACAGCGCCACATCACTTTATTTTTCTTAACTCTTTCCGCCCTGTGGGCACTAAGAGAACCTCTTTTTGCAGGCCCATTATGGGTTCGGCCAGGCCCACAATGAGGCCGCCGGGTGGTGAGAGACAAGGCCCGGCATATCCAAACGGACCACCTTCCGAAAAATACCTGGGGATTTTTCGACCAGTTCGAATTCGAACCCGGGTCCCCCAGAGCGGTAGGCTGCCACCTTGACCTCTCGGCCATCCGGCCGCAGCGCCACAGCACTGGCGAAAATTTAAATTTGTCGACTGGAATTCCTTCGGATAACCGACCTTCGGATAAACAACGCTCTACTGTTTTAATATTCGGCTGCGAATGGTACAGTTCCTTAGAGTTAATATTAAGGAAAAAATGATATCTTAAATATTTTAAGATATTATATGGCTGATTTAATTGC
>NW_019386121.1:0-866 GCF_000671375.1 Centruroides sculpturatus | reverse complement strand
GATTAATAAAAAAAAAAAGATCACAAACCTTCGTTATTTAATCATCTAAATGTCATTAATTAAAAGTAAATATTATTTTAGATAACTCGAGAGATAAAATACGTAGAATAATAAATCGTAGAATTAAATTATAAAGTTAATATCGAACTTTATTTATTTTCGAGTTTTAATAATTTCTCTTTATAAATGAATTACTTAACATTCGATTTTTCTTGATTTTGATTGATTTTAATTTACGTTCTTACTTCACATTTGTTTAATTACAGTTAAGAGAAATTTGTTTTTTATTAATTCAGTTTATTTCGTTCTTCGAAACTGGAAATGAGTTTATAGAGTTAATAGATAATTAAATTTCCATTGATGTTAATTAAGTTATTTTGTGTAGAAAAATAAACAGAATTATAAAATACATCACACGCGTTCAGCCTTTAACATTTAAATAGCATATCAATAGTAATTTGCACGTTTGAAATTACACAAGTTATGAAAGTATCAGTGGATTGATAATTATACAACGCATATTAATATCTGATTAATGCTGAAAACATATTAAAAACAAATTTTTAAAATTACTATAAATATAGCATTGAAGAATATTAAGTATTTAATTATGTAGATTTCTTCCGAATTTTTTATTATTTCTGGAAGACGTTTTATTGTATTGGAATGTTTATAGTGGTAATCTCGCCTTACAAAAGAGAGGAACCGACAACAGTTAGTCACTTAATACCATCTGTAACAAAATTCACTGTCATTCTAGCGGTTCCTATCTACGGATGTAGTTTCTAAGCTGTCTTAAGTAAATACGTGTAGATATAGAATGTATCTTTCTTCTAGACTTTAATTCATATGAAAATTACAAAATT
>NW_019386120.1:127510-130566 GCF_000671375.1 Centruroides sculpturatus | reverse complement strand
TGTAATGTTTCTCTCCTGATAATGCCTCAGCGGGGTCAGGAAATATGTAAATACTACATGTTAAAAATAAATGAATGAATGAATGAATGAATGCCCCCCTAACATATACAGTGGCTATACTGTTAACTTAAACTCTGGATGAGTCCATTTTTGAATTGTCCCCCTTAACAATCTAATTTCCCCCCTATGGGGCGTGGGCCCCACGTTGGGAAACACTATTATAGACAAATTGTATTAAAACGAAAGTAATTTCTTATGGTCTTCGTGCAATTTGGTTAAACCAGTGCGATCTGTTCTCTCATTAAACGTCCAAAAAACTAGTTAGTTAATCGATCTATATAACTGACATATGTCATACGCTCCATACGTTTAAGTTGCATTATTCTTTGAAATTAATCATTTTTAATATTTTATTTTAATAGAAGGGCCTATCCCGTATACGTTACTTAATGTAAATTTAGAAAACTGTAGTAAACCTGGAAGACATTTTTTAATAAACTTTTCATACGACGGAACTTACGAATATATTCATTTAAAGCTTTTAATTTACGGTAAGGTTATATAGTATGTGTATATAGGCCTATATATATTTTAAGTTGGAATTTCAACTTATTAAAAGTTTGAAATATTATTTACAGGACAGTTCACTAATACTTTTGACCTACCGATATTTATCGACAAGAACTCACGTCTCCATTATATGATTGAAAAACTTGCTGGTAAATAAATTTTACATAGAATTTATACAGTATTTTACACAGAATAATCGTACGTTTTTACTTAAAGAAAACTATTATTCCGTCTTTTGCATCTTTCTTATGAAGCACGAAGACAAGAATTCGATGATAACTATTCAGTTCAAGTATCTTACAAATAATATAAGGATATGCGACGTTGAACTTCTGTCAAGAAAAGGTTTAACTTTAATATGCTTTAATTAATTATTATTTAGCTCCGAATATATTCTTTACTATTATTAAAATAATAAAAATAGAATTAGAATTATTCACAATTGGTGAATTATTCAGATGAATTTACTGGAGTGAACTGGAAATCTTCTCCATCTTCTGCATTATACAGTTCTCCATTCTAATCCTCGTTCTACAATTATCTGTTGTAATCCTGTTTTATATTTTAATTAAAATAATAATTATAACGATTAAAATATAATTAAATATAAGTAAACTATGGTAATGTGCTAGCTAACGATAGATCGAGTTGCATCCAATGCAAGAGAATACAGGGTATAAGCAAACAATTCATTGCAAAATATTTTAATTAATAAAACTTTTACTAGGAAATGTATTTTTATTAAATCTGATTTCAGTAAAAGTAGACATATGTATATATATAAATATATATTTTTTTCTATTTTCAGGCAATAGTATTTTGAATGAACTAGAAATGAATCCGATATCGGAGGAACAACTTGGAGAACGGCTACAAAATACGGAATCGGATATGTTTACTGCTGAACCGTGGAATAGACAATTATACAAGAAGAAATCAAATCCATTGCTGAATGCTGCAACCCGAATAAAGACTCATGGAAATACCCCTTCGAATGGGGCCAAAAACCACCATCGGATTTTAAACTTTTAAGTGTCCTTACATCGAGGATGATCCTGACGATGATCCCGGACATAAAATTACTTAGGAAAGGATATCATAAAAAAGGGAGGATTAACAATAAAATAACCGAAAAAGGGAAAAAAATATAGGGGCCTATAACAAATATGATGTCAAAAAACTTTTACTTTCCTTATTCTGCTATATATAAAAGAGAGAAAATGTGGTGATAGATCAAAAATGACTCCTTCAAAATTTTTACATATTTAGACTTAGGGGACTTTGGAACATCGAGAAATGCAAAAAAATTTTGGGGTTTGTTCTGCATGTGTAGATGTTAATGTATGTGTGAGGGGCACGATTATGTTCATCAAATATCAAGCTTAATAACTCCCATGCTATTTGTCGGAAATCTCTGAAATTTTGCAGGAAGGGTTCTGTATTAGGGTGATTGATTATATTAAATTTGGGTGATTAAAGATCAAAGAGGTGGCGATATAAAAAGTAATGTGTAATATCTCGAGTAGGTTCGAACTTAACAAAGATTTTACTCGTTATTAGCATTTACAAGTTTTTACAAAACTCATCCCTACCCTCAAAAGTATGCTTCTTAATGTTTTATAATAACTAACTAGCTGTTACCCGCGACTTCGCCCGCGAAAATTTTGCAAGCAAACCCCATTTATATTCAGTGTTTCAACAACCATAGTAATTGTTATATAACATGTACCACTGAAGAGAATTGCCGAGAATCAAACGAACTATTTTCAATTTGATCAATTTTCTGGAACGTTTACAATCTAAATACAGTACTGTATATAAAATTGCTTGTCCTGACTGACTGACTGACTGAATGACTCACTCATTCACTGATTCATCATCGCCCAGAGCAGACCGCTTAACCTAAAGAGGTGAAATTTGGTAGATAGGGTACGTAATGGAAACGCTCACTAAGAAGGGATTTTTCGAAATTCCCCCGCGGGGGGAGAGGGAGAGCATTAAGGCTTAACTGGAACAACGGCTTCTACTGTACTATTTTAGATGCGATTTTTGGTTTTTATCTGCGTTTTAATAGAATATACCATGGCAATGCACACTAAGAAGGAATTTTTCAAAATTCCCCCGCGGGGGGAGAGGGGAGGACTAAGGCTTAACCGGAACAACGGCTTCTACTGCACTATTTTAGATGCGATTTTTTGTTTTCATCTGCGTTTTAGTAGGGTATGCCATGGCAATGCACACTTGGAAGGGATTTTTCAAAATTCCCCAGCGGGAGGAGAGGGAGAGCATTAAGGCTTAACCGGAAGAATGGCTTCTACTGTACTATTTTACATGCGATTTTTTGTTACGTTTAGTTTTCATTAAGTACTTAAGTATATTAAATTAATAACCTTTCAGACATTGTTATAAATATTTTTATATATTTCGATTTTTTAACCAAATGTTCGAACCTTTTTAAATTCGAATTTGTTATTGCGTATTGGTTC
>NW_019386120.1:46287-126083 GCF_000671375.1 Centruroides sculpturatus | reverse complement strand
TAAAAAATAAATACATAGAGATATTTTTTGGAGGGGGGAAATGGTCTTCACAATTTGAAATCGATTGAACACACTGTGCTCGAATGCTCGTGTAAACGCGCGCCATCTATCGTAGGGTAAATGCCAGAAACCTTCGCGGGAGTGTATTAAAAAACTTCCCAAAGCTTCATGACAATCGTACTACGCCACAAACCTTCACGGGAGTATATTAAACAACTTCTCAAAGCTTCACGGCAATCGGATAAACGGTGTGGTAATGCATGAAGGATACACACACACACACACACATACATTCATTTATATATATATATAAATTATACAAAAAGTTTTAAATAAAATATCATAACAGATGGCACAATATTTACATATTAAAATATGTAGTTTTTTTTTTATAATAATTTCATAAATTTGAGGAAAAGATAAGAACAGAAATGTGTTAATAAGTAGGCTATTAAAGAACTTATGTTCTCCTTTCACCTTTGAGGTAAGATGACCTTTGAGGGTAAGATGAATTTTAAAATTGTTGAGAATAAAATAAATTATGTTTATTATTATCCTCAATTAAAAAAAGTATAACAAAATATTAAAAAATTGCCTGTTATAAATTATGTTAATAGCTATTACTTTTAGACAAAATGGACACCATCAGAAAAATACAAATTTGTTTAGGAATAGAATACAATATTTAAAAGTTATTAATGTCATTCTTATGAGATTAATAACGTACTTAATGTAAATATTTTACTATTAACAGTTAAAGTTTATGAGATCTTTTCTTATCTTATTTGAAGACAAAATAAACGATAAATTATTTATTGACTTCGTCACAATGCAGGCTGCAATTTTTAATCATATTTTTAATTTATTTAATTTAAAATATGTGCTTTCCATCTCAAATTAGTAATGATTTGTCCCTGTACATAACACTTTTCCATTAGCAATAGTGTCGTGCCGGTCATCTATTAACTGCTTTCAGGTGAAAAGTTTTGAATTGAAATAACTTGACTTCCGGTTTGCTTCGGATATTCTTATACTGTTAATCGAGGTCTGCAGCCCTAATGTTTCCATATCTGGTTTCGTGTTTATCTATGTAACTCCATTCTCGAGATTTAGGAAAGACAGACTGACAGACGGACGACAGTAGGAATGTATAGGTTTTCAATTTAAAAACTTAACTATGTATAAGAATGTAAATAATTTAACAAAAGACCAAATAAATAACATATTATATGTACAGTATACAGTATATATAGATTGCATATATATATTATTTTATATATTTGGCCTTTATATATATTCTTTTAATAAGATTATTCGGTTGCAATTTGAAAAGATTGTAGACTTATACATCCCCACTGTTCACGTATCCGTCTTTCCTTTCTTACTTTCGAGAATGGATTAAATGAAAATTGAGACCAAACGTGGAAAGTTTACGGGCCAGAGACCCCGATCAACTATGTACGAACTTTCGGTCTGGACAGGAAGTCACATGTTTCTTTTCAATTAGTATATTTACCGTAAATTTTTTATTTATATCATAAACTCATAAAGTGATATCTATTTCAATAATTAATATTAAATTATACCGTGTTCTTAAAATATTATTATAATTTACGAACAATTATTTATTGCGATACGGTCACAATACCGGGCTGCAATTTTTCTTTACAATAAACTTCAGTTTAGTAGAGTCTAATCACAGTACATTATATTTCACTGTTGACATTTAAGGCATGCAGGATGTTTTTCTAACTCCGTTTAGAAGAACATTTTTTGAATTAAAATAACGTAACTTTCGGCCCAAATGTATATAGTTAATCGAGCCTCCTGTCTCTAAGCTTTCCATATCTCGTCTCGACTTTTATCTATCTGACACCATTCTCGAGATTAAGGAAGGACATATAGACAAACACACAGACAGAGACGACAGTGGGAATTTATAGATCTACAATTGTTTCAAATTGTAGTCCAATTATTAATATTATTCTTTACAAACCCCATAATTCGAAACGACAGATTTGTTATTTTATGTGAAGAGCTTTCTTTCGTTGTAATAACTGTTTTAAAAATATTTTTATATTACTTATATGATCATAAATTTAGTATGTAGAAACTTTCGTTTAATACAATCTGTCTATAACGTGTTAGGTTGTAATTAACGATGACAGCCTGGACTCGATGCCGTCATACACTTCTACACGGGCTATGAGTTGTGGCGTTAGCAATACTCGGTTGGAGCTCTGAAAGTCTTGTAAAGTTCAAGACCATCTTTTTCCTAATGCACCATGGATTTGTCACAAATTTGTCAAACATTACTCTGCTACTGTGCATTTTTTTACATTCCTGTCAAGATTCGTGAAATGAGCTGTACCTGTACATATACTGCTGAGGATTCTGGATGTAACTTAAATGTCAGTTAAACTTAAATGTAACTTAATTACTATATACAATATAGTCTTTACTGTATGTCCTTACTTCAGTTTAGCTTCACAGTCGATTTCGTGCCAATTTCAGAGGCAAGAAAATAATGTCGTTAAATTTTAAGTTTTATTGTATTATTAATTGACAAACTGAAATTTAACACATTGACCGTTATTCGTTAAATTGATTAATAATTTAAATTTACATACAATTTATTCGCATAGAATTGTAAAATAAAAGTTTCATTTTTAAATGTATGAACAGAAATAAAACTTTACTTTTCTAATATTTTTATGGTTAAACATTCTGCGTATTATTTACATTAACCTATTGATTAAATTTAATTAAAAATATCAAATAAATGTTGCTATATAAAGGTCATAAACTTATCGTGTAGTTTGGTGAACACAAGTACAATATTCATTATGAAATATAAGCTGATTGCAACATTGAAAATATTGAAAATTTTCATGTTTCTTTCCTATTTCGATCGGCAGAAAAGTGTTTACAGAAACAAATAGATCAATTAACAAAAATTCTGTGATTTATTAGAATTGACATCAAATATAATCTATTTTCAAAATTAACTGTTTATTTTTCAAATGTAAGTTATCGAATATCATTGACTAAATAATTTTATTTATTTTTAAACATATATTAATACAAAATATAACATATATTAAACAGCTTGAACCTCGGTTAATGTTTAAAATATGTAAGTTCGCAGTTTGAGCTTCAGCGCAAATATTTAGTTCAAACTGTTCGTTTTGATTACGTGTGTAATTTGACAGCCGGATGGCGAGTGGTTATGGTGATAGACTATCGCTCTGGAAAACTCGGGATCAAATTCTAACGGATCGAAAAACAACAGTAAAAAGGCCTTCTTAGTACTCACAGGGTGGAAAAAGCCAAAAACAGAAAGAGGTGTCTAATTCGTTATTCGGAGTGAGAAAATTTAGAATTAGTGCAGAAACTTCATATACTTACTATGCTCATCATTCAGGATTCCACGAATTTTTATTTTACACGTTTTATTGATTCCTCTACGCATACTGCTACTAAGCAGCATCCTTAATTTCTTTTATATAAAGACGAAATTTTTAGTGCTGCAATATTTAATACAATGTGTTCAAGAAACGAGTTGAACATTTTGACGATCGCCGAAACCTTTAGCCAGCCGTTGATGAGGGCGAACCCGCGAACAACTATTAGTTTTCAGTGGCACTCGGTCATTGAAATGCATTATGTAACACAATTAAAGAATAAAAATTTATGTTTCTTCGTTGTTAAATGAGTTATGTTCCTTATCGTTACTTCTTTACGGGAAATATAGAAGATTACGAGTACATTAACCGAGATAAAATCGTTACGAATGAGAAATCCCATCTCACTCATATAGTNTGTTACACACGTGAAAACCTCGAAAACCTTACGTGGCAAGTATGTTAATCAGGCACAAAGCTGCGACAACTACTAGTGTTCAGTAGTTTTATCCACTCGAGTGTATCACGTGAAATAAAATTCTTTCTGGAAAACAGGCGTTACACGTTTACATACGTTATACAACCGATAATTACATGTTTTTGTAGAAACATTTTACATCTCTCTCAAACAGATTTACGTTTGCTAAGAGCTCTCTTGAACATATAGATTATTTTAAAGTAAATTTCAGAAAAGTTATGGGATATACCTGAAACTCGTGTTGCATTGTAATTGCATTCTTTATTCTTAAAATTCTTAACTGTTATGAGAAAATCTTGTAACAATCCTATAATAAATATTTAAAAATTCATTTATTTTGTGACATATTCGACTTAAGTCATTTAAATTAATATTTTAAATAATTTTATAAAATATTTAATATAATAATTTACCAAATATTAAAATTTTTGTATATAATTTATCATAAGTTCCATCGTAGAAAAAGCTTAAAAAAAAATGTGATCCTGGTTTAGTGCATCTCTTGCTAAGATCTTCCACATTTCCCTTTGAATTAATCAATAAATAATCTTCATTATAATAATTCCCTATAAAATTTTTTAAATTTATTAAAATTATTATTAATTTTAGACAATAAAATTTTACTTAAATCAATTATCGAGTAAAATATTAGAGCATTAAACAACAGGAACATTTCAAATTATAATATGAAATCGATCCGTTCATACTGTAACAATAAACTGTAACTGTGATGAAAGATAAATAAATAATTTATCAAATAATTTTAAAAATATATCTATTTATCCGAAAGCCGAATGATTGATGACCGATCGATTGGTTCTATTGTTTGATTAATCGAATGGCCAGACCGACACTAATTATTCCTATTACGAGTGAGCCTGACTAACAGTAGGATGAATTAGCACGAGTCTGGAAAGGATAAGTCTCATAGATTATTCTTGACAATACGAATACGAAAAATCCAGCAACGAATTGCTTAACTTTCCCGGCAACAATTAAAACTGCGTGTGATGCCATCTGTTATGATATTTTATTTAAAAACTTTTTATATAATTAATTATTATAAAATGGCAAGTATGAGTTTTATTTAAAAAAATTGTAAACGCTAATAACGAATAAAATCTCTATTAGATGCGATTCTTCATCCCCTACTCCCTCGACTATTATGTCGGGTCCAGTCCCTCACCACCCGGTCACCCCATTGTGGGCCTGGCCGAACCCATAATGTGCCTGCTAAAAAGAGGTCCTCTTAGTGCCCACAGGGCGGGAAGAGTTTTTTAAAAAAACCCTCTACTTTTAACTACCAAAATTTAGCGGTATTAATCTCCCTAATACACAAATCTTCTTGCAAAATTTCAGAAATTTACAAGAGCCACGAGAGTTATTACGAAATCGTGCGCCCACACCCACACACATAGACACACATCCATGCATACAGAAAACAACCAAATATTTTGCATTTCTAAACGTTTCAAGGACCCATCAGGCCAAAATTGTAAAAATCTCGGGGTCATTTTTTGACCGATCTCCATACTTTCCCTCTGGTATACACAGTATAACAGAGCCGGGAACGTAATTGTTCAGAACAAAGTAAAACATTATTTTCTGCACTGTAAATCGATATCTTCAATCTTTTGAATCGTCAAAAATAAATATATAACCACTATGGTTACGTTCAAGTAATTTGATTACACCTTATTTAAAATAATTTTACCTAATTTAATTTGATTTCTCTTTGTTAAAGTCCTATCTACATCTGTTTATACAGAATAACTATTACATGAAACTTTCGACCATGTTGTCATATCGTCGAGTTCTATGTCATCAAGGAAGGATACATTTGGTTTTACTATTCGTTTATATCTTCTTCATTAATAGATGGTTCCGAACTTTCTTCATATGTTTCTGTAGCAGCACCAGCAGGTGGTCTCCTCGTACTTGTCTTTATAAACTTTTTATACCATTCTGTATCAGCAATATCAGAATTTTTTGAAAATTGTCTGTCGAATATTGGATCATTAGCTTGTTCAATATTTATTTCAGATTTCAATATATCATCGTCGTTGTTATCATCAGACATTCCTATTTCATCCGGACTTTTATCTTTAATTGCTGTATTACGTAGATTAAAGTCTGTAAATCAAAATAATTTTGGAAATTTTATTTTTATAAAGGTAAAACGGCAACTTATAAATAAAAATTTTAACATAAGATTTAAAATTACATACCTTCATGTTCACGCTTCGATGGATTAATGTTGTTAACTATAAGTAAAAAGAACTTGATTTTATTAACCTAACTATATACTTAATATTTTATTGTAATTTTGATAAATGATAATAAAATAATTTAATTATTTGATAAAAAAATTCAATTTTACTGGTATAAAAATTAAAAATTTAACCTGTAACTCGTAACAAATCAATTTTACAGATTTTTATAAATTTGGTGTCGTGAAATAATTCCATATCTACTATTGAATTATCTGGCACTTCATTCAGCGGTAGGAAGAATTCGACCGAAGTAAATAAATCTGTAAATAATGAAATTATTTAATTTCTATGATGTAAATTATAAATATCAACAAACGATTAAAACAAATAAGTGCAGTTTTATAATTATAGTATATCAAGTTGGATTGGATTGAATTGATGAAATACTTGAGGAATTTGCCCAGGAGTTCTTCCGAGAAAGACCTTCTATAGAAACTATTTATATTTAAAAACTTATGTGATATACCTGAAATTGGTACAGCATTGTAATTGTATTCTTTCTTGTTAACTGTTATGTGGAAATCTGGTGAGAATCCTATGATAAATATTTAAAAATTCAGTTATTTTGTGACATATTCGACTTAAGTCACTTAAATTAATATTTTTAATAATTTTATAGAATTTTTAATATTATAATTTACCAAACATTAAAATTTTTGTATATAAATCATCATATTTTCCATCGTAGAAAAAGCTTAAAAGAAATTTTGATCCTGGTTTAGTGCATTCCTCGCTAATATCTTCCGGATATCCGTTTGAATCAGTCAATACGTAATCTTCGTAATAATTCTCTATAAAATATTTTAAAATTTATTAAAATTATCATTGATTTTAGACAATAAAATTTTACTTAAATCAATTATTGAGTAAAATNATTTTGTACAAACAAAATAAATATATTGAAAAATATAAAAACAATAAAAAATTATACTTCAGAAGTTAATTTAGTATCAAAAACGTAAAATATTTGAGTAGCCCAAGACATAGCCAAAGAATGCAGCGGCTCAGCACTGGCAAAAATTTAAATTTGTCGACTGGAATTCTTTCGGATAATTGATGTTTCGGATAATTGACTTTCTGATAATCGACGCTCTACTGTATTTTGCTCTATCTATGAAATTTTTTTTTTTTTGTAGGTAGTAAGAAAGTCTTTTTATGATGTTCATCACAGATCAGGGCCACAATGAATAGTAAATACGATATCCGGGATGAACCGTATTACTATATATAATTGCTATTTTTTTAAATATCGGTGAGATTTGCCGATCCAGAAAGCAAGGAGTTAGTTAAACTCGCATCAAGATATACGACGGATCTGAACTGTATGTGGAGTAGTGATGGACACACACTCAATCGGGTACCTTTACAAATGAAATTCGTTTATTTTATATGAAAAGAGCTTACAAGGTGTTTCTCCTGTTTTTCAAGATCAATAGAGTCCACGGATGCAAATTTGCAGCGATAAGAATCTCGTTGGGGCTCCGGGATGGTGTCGTGGATAATCCAGCAGACGGAGGAGCACGACGAAGCACAGGCAGGAACGACGGAACTTCGTTCGGGGCCATGGCAAAAGACAAGAAGAGTGCGCGGGTCTTTTGACGATACAAAAAGATAAAAGTCGGCTTTCCATCCTTGAAATTCGGGGTATTTACGGGATTTCATCCCCGAATTTCCTTCTCAGATTGGTCTGATTCTCTCTTGTTGTTACCCGATTGGTTTCCTTCCTTGTTTCCAGGTGGATCGGGTCATGTGAATGGACGGTCTTAAGTACTCAACAGATACCATTCCTCGATTCTGACCGGGAGATGATGGAATCTTGAAATTTGTGCTCGTATTTTTGATCGTTATGTTCTCCATTTGACTTTTGACATGTTAGCTGTCAAACGAGACGAGAATGTTAGAGCTGTCGACACTTCTCCATTTCCCGCTCAGTTTAAACATAAATACTGTATAAGAAACAGATGCAAGGAACATTAGATCTCCGCTTCAAGATTACTACAAACTTTTGTTATAAATGTATGAAATCCCATATATTTTTGATGTCGCCCACTAGTGATGTGTGTTTCTATCTCGTGACCTACAATACATATATTCTGTATACAAAGATTCAAATTCTCTGTCGCGCAATCTTTTCACGAGTCCAAACTGAAAGAATATTGAAGACACAATTCATAAACATTTAATAAAAAATTTTTCCTACGTTTTTCCTACCGAAAACATCTCCATTAAACGTTACATTCCTCCATTATGTGTAATGGTACAATTTTTCGGGAGGAAAAAATTTTCCTGTTATACAACGATACAAAAAAAGGAAACAAAGAAAAATTGAAATCATTTTAAGTCTATAACAAAGAATTCAACAATACCATAATAGTAATAAAAAAAGCTTTATTGTAAAAATGTATTCTTTGAAAAGAAAGCGCTCGTTTGAGATGCTATTGCTCTGCAATTTTATTTCAATTTTCTATTTATTTTCTTCGACAATTTTGACACTTGCTTTACCAATTCAAAGAGGACTCCTGGATCCAGTAGAGAGTAGAACGGATAAATTTTCTCCGTTCCGTGCCAAGCAGGATCCACCCAAATTTGACAGATCATTGAACGTGGCACCTAATGGTTACAAGTATTTGAAATATTTGTATGGACTTTTGACTCGTCACTCGAACAAAACCAATACAGCAATTATAACAACTCAAGAGGATATTCTAGACAATCTGAAGATATCCGAAAACAAACCAGTTGATTCGACGGAGAAAACGAAAATTTCTTATGATTTCGACAAAATATCATCAATCCATTCGGATACAATTACAACTTATCGGCCATCGACAGAGACTTCAAAGGAAAAAGATTGGCTGAAAGTTCAATTAGAAAAAATTAGAGGAAGAATATTCAAGAATCTCGTCGACCAAATCACACCCAATACCACCAAAATCAATTCTGCATCGTCACTTATCGAAACTAATCGGGTGATTTATTGGTTATTACTCATACTTATTTTCGTAATTTGTGTTGTATTTCTTCAAATGTGCAGAATGGAGTTGGGTCGAAAGCATGTTTCGTCTGTCATCTTGAATAAGAAAAACAAACACATGGATGTGACAATTCCACCGGAATCCGAGACGACAACTTTACTGGCATACGAATCTTCAAAAAAGAATATTTTAAGAAGTTTGTCTTCATCTGTTCTACCCAATGGCAACAGATCATCGTTCCTAAAAGTTCGACAGGCAATCGAAGCACTAGACGATGAAGAAGTGGATCTTCTGATTTCTTTTCTTATCTCTACGAATAGGAACACAATTAATTAATCAATGATCATCCATGAACTCTCATTACAACTAAGGACTAACACAATGGTGACTGAATATACTTCAAATCATTTGTGAGAAATTTATCGCGAAATCGATATTGTAGAAAAGAAAACTTTGTAATTGCTTGCTGGCGCCTTAGCTCTAATTTGCCAGTTTGTACCTTAAATAATAAAATTTTGTTTGTTTCCTATTAAAAATAAATTATCCATTATTTTATGATTCTCAAACTCGATACGTTAATCAAAATGTCTTCACTATCCGCAGATGTTGCCTTACATTTTGTTTTGGTACGATATAAAATACGATATTTTTGATTTTATTCAAATAAATGCAGTTTCTTTACACCTCATAAACCGTTTAGTATGTAACTATCATGTATATTAAAAAGAACATATTCAATATGTATGTCAACAAAATCAAAACACGTACAATTGTAACCAAAACATAGAAATAGACCAAACTTATCGCACCTTTCAATTAAATAATTACCCAAATAGAATTATCAACAAATGGCTACACAACCTCGTCAAGTCAAACCAAACCAAAGACACAAGTAATTTACAAAAAATTAGATTATACCCCTACTATTTTTTGAAAACATCCGAAGAATACTAACACCATATAATATCATTTTAGCACCCACACTAAACAATAAAATCAAAAATTTCTTAAAAACCAAAGAACAAACTAATATTAATATTGTTTTATTAAATAATAATCTTGTTTATAGCTTCGCTCGTACGTGCCATCTAAAATACTATTACATACGTGAAACTAGCAGAGCGTTAAGATGTACTAGCTTCCTCCCTCTATCGTATCCCACTTTGTAAGTCAACACACCAAACATTCGGTGAACGATACAGGGAATACTCACATCTTTTTAACCTCTCCTATCCGGTCTATGTTTCTTATACATTTCATCGGAATTATTTCGCATCCTACAGGTATTCCCTTATTAATTTTATAAAAATTCCGCCTCTTAATTAAGTTCACCCCCTTTTTATTCTAGCACATGTTATACTATTATAATGTGTATAAGGGTTCCTCCCCCTTTTTCACCTATGTCTTCTCACGAGTCGTGTTGTCCTAACTGTCACTATAATCTCAGGTAATTATGTTTTATTGTATAAACCTTTGTACGCGTATCCTAAATATTTTAATACAATCGGTAAAATCTGTAACTCTTTAATAATTTTTCTGATAAATCTGTTATAATAGGACTAAAGAGGGACATTAAGCCCTAAATGCAAATCCTTTCCTATCACTAAACCTATTTTTTCCCACTAAAAGTGTTCCTGTGTGATTTGTTCTCAACGGCAACCTTATGCTAAGAAAATACACAAGATTTTACTCATTATTAGCATGTATACAATTTTTGTTATATGATACATCTCTATCTTCAAAATCAAACTTTTTGCCATTTTATAATTACTAAAAATACAAAAAAAATTTTTTTATAACAGAGGGCACAGCACAAAATTTAATATAATTTATTACGATTAATTAAAGCTATTTTTTAAATAAAATTTCACCAAAGCCAGAGAAGTTACATAACTCATTTGTGAATTTTTAAAATAAATTATATTTTACTTATTGTTGTCATTGTTGTCTTGAAAAAACGATTTAATTATTACCTGATCAAGAAATATTAAACGAAATAGACGTCAACACACACACATACACGAGATTTGCAAAGTGAGGTTTACGAAAAAGAACAGAAATTAAATGCATTAGCCATCTGAAGAAGAAGGGAGTTCGGTTTGATTCAAACCGAACTCCCTTCGGTTTCTCGGATTGATCTCATAGTTACAGACACATCCGGCCATCAAATTAACAACGAAAACTGTTGGCTCCCTATTCTAAAATATAATAAATATACACGAGCAATATGAAAGATATTTGGAAGAAGAATGTGTAGCTCGTAAGAAGACCATAACGGATACAAGAGCTCACTGCTGCATCTACTTCGTTTCTCCTGGTCGCTGGCTGACTCCTCTGGATATTAAATGCATGAAGAGATGGAAAAAATTATTATTCTTTTTCCCGTCATATCAAAGAGTGACACTAACGCCGGATGAGAAAATAGCCTTCGAGAAAGTTATTAGAAAATGCTTAGAAGAGAACGGAATAGTCGTTTACCCCGTGAAAGATATCGAAGAAACTCGAGAAGATAAGACGATCAACGATCAAATAAGGTCCAAAAATACTCTGCTGTAGTAGGCAATGAGAAGCAGCGCGAGATCGATGGAAATAAACTGTTCCGACGGATGAAACGTTGAGGTTTCGTAGACATAGAAAATAAAGATCATCCCGAATTATCTGACTTCAGAGATATGCTAATAAAGACTCGTATGATTGTTTGTTTGTTAAATTCTGGCAATGCAACACTTGGGCGATCTGCCTATTTTTTAAGGGCAACTGGATTCAGGCGTTACAGACGTGGGAAAAAACTTGGAAAACTCTACGTGGCCAGCCTATCTCTGGTCAGGCGCGAATCCACAATCGAACTCCGGGGAACGAAACCGTCCTCGTATGATTGATATGATCGAAGTGTTTCAAAATTTAAAATTTCTTTTTTCAACATTTTATTTTTTCTGTTATTATCGAAATGTTCTTGAGACTGTGAAATATCTCGAGAAACGTTTGAAACAAGCCCTCAGTATTTTGAAGGGGTCAGTTCATCCTAGCAAAATTTAGACCCCGTCCGCCCTTGGGGTGTAGCGGGGGGAGGGCAAATTTGTAAATTCAAATGGAAACCCTCATTTTTCAGAGCAGATTCGATTCTACGTCAGAAATTATGTAGGGTTTTATCTAAAACGGATTCTTAACCAGGAGTCAGTAAGCTTGGAATGGTAAAAATAAATCTTAATATATTTAAAATGTATTTATTTAGTGAATGTCTCTTCAATCTGATTGGCTGTGAGGTAGTCTATCGAAAAGATTTTTCGGATTGAAGAGACATTCACTAAAACAACATTAAAAACAGCTAAACCATCGAAAAATTCATTAAAATGTATTGTTAATTATGGTGTTAAGAAAGAAGCACTATATTATACTACATTATATGTTTTTTTTTTTAATAAATATATTTCTATATGACTGGTCTATTTTATAATTTTATTTTATGCATTTAAAGACATTATTCCGAGAGGGGTAACCGCGACCTTCACCTGACTGGAAAAGGGGTGCATGGAACAAACAAGTTTAAGAACCCCTGTTCTAGACGTATTAGGACATTCTAGAACATTTGTCTGAACTTTATATATATATATAGAACGCTTAATTTTTCTTCTGATCCTCTCAGATCAGAAGAAAAATTGATGACTCTATTGAGTTAATGACAATATTGAGTGGCTCTAGTGACAAGGGCAATACTGATATAAATGATACGAAATGAAAAGTTTTGCAACACAGCTGCTTACACTTAATTAACTTATATTTTAGGACAAATATTAGAATTCATAAATTCTTCTCCTTTACAGAAGATTCAAGAATACCAGAAGATTCAAGAATGCTAGAAAATTCAAACGGAGAATCACCGTTAAGAAAAAAATTTCTAATTAGGGGGAATACAATATTGCCAGATATAATGCGTAGAATATTTAAATATCTGACAGATACAGAATTATTGGACTGCCGTCGAGTGTGTACCACGTGGAAAGCTATCGTTGAAGACATCATGTATCAGAAAGTAACAATAGTTATTAGGGTAATAATAAAATTTTTTTTCTTTCTTGCACACCATATCACTTAATTTTTAATTATTTAAAATTATAAAATTCTTTTCAATTATGTTGTTTTATTTTAACAGAAAATTCCGGTTTCCTTAATAGAATCGACATTGTTTTATCCTCAGAATATGCAACGTTATTTGCAATTAACAGAACGTTTTCAATGTATTTGGTTTGTTTTGGAAAACCATCCGATCCCTAAATGTTTACGTTGTCCTTATTGTTTAAAAGAACCAATTAAAAGTCGTATAGTGTGGGAGCTCAGCAGACAGAGTAAGTATATGCAAATTGCAAAATGATGAAAATATGAATTTAATCATAAAAATATTTCATTTGGTTCAGGTATAATTCTATTAGAAGGAGATGAAATTGAAATACAATTAGTAATCTTTCCAAAGATTCCCGGTTTCGATGTTTTTCACTTTCCGTATAGAAAAAATGAATTATTAATCAATCAGAATTTAACTTCGATTTTTTGTATACGAGCATAAGTGTCAAAGTTCGAACTCTCCTGCCTGACACTAATCTATTGCTTATCACATGTCGGAGTCGCGCTTGGGATTCACATCCTTTACTTTCTCGTCACGTTTATTTATTACAATTTTTTCTCTATTTTAAAATATTTTTGAGCGATTAATAACGGATTAGGACTCAGGAACCTCACATACTTAAGTTTAGCTCCACACTCGATTTTACGCCAATTTCAGAGGCGAGCAAATTTCGCTAAATTAACTTTTTCCGCCCTGTAGGTACTAAGAGGGCCTCGTTTTTAGCAAGCCCATTATGGGTTAGGACAGACCCACAACGGGATGGCCGGGTGGTGAGGAACGGGGACATATCCGAACGGACCAACCCACGAAAACTTCCTGAGGATTCCTTGACCCGTCCGGATTCCGGGTCCCCCAGTGCGGTAGGCTGCCACCTTGACCGCTCGGCCATACGGCCGTCACCTGGGGGTTTTCACTGTTGTACATTATATATTTGAATACAAGATATAATATATTAGTATATTTCATTAATTAATAATTAATAAAAAAATAACTGAATCGTGTTTTATTATTAATTTGTTCCGTTTTAATTTGAAAAAATGTACAGTACATAATATTTTAGAATATTTCGAAACTTTTTCTCAAACTAACCAGTACATTTTAAATATAGTTTATTAATTAATATATACTGAAAAATTTAATTAATTAAAATGAAAAGAGTTAATATATCAATTTTATTAAAAAATAATAAGTAAATATTTCTAGAAAACATATAAGCCATAGTTCGTATTTCAAAAACCAGGTTGCGCTACGATAATGGACGATTAGAAGTGAATTGATTAGTTACATTTGTTTGGCATGCACAAATCAAAATGGCGACGACAGAAAATGAAAACGGTGAATTAGACTGGAATGTCGACATGGAAGTACAGTTTTTTCATGCTATGAAAGGACACAAACCAGTCGGTAAGTCAATTTTACATTGTATAAACGATAAATTCATTCATATTTAACTATAAAATATGAACATGTAATTTAATAACTAGACAGACCGGCATTATGTTTCTGAAGAGTTGTTTTCAAACAATACACAAAAAACTGATGTCGAAATCCTAAAATATCACAAATTAAACCAATTTTTTACCGAATTTCATGCTAATTACATGCATTTTATTACATTACACAATGTTTTACATTATTTTTTTAACATAAATATTACTTTCAAAGCTCAAACTCTTGTTTATCATCTTAAATCTCTTTATCAGTTCATAAATATTTCCTTATTGATTCATTAAACACTTATTCATCATACACGTGTTTTAAATATGTAAAATTCAAAAGATTTTCACCACTATTTGTGTTGACAAGCTGTAAAATATATTAAATACTGTTATATATTGTCTCAATGACAAAACAGAAGGTAAAGTAATGACTTACTTTAATTTAATACCTCTCAACACACATGCCCAATGTCATATATTAATATTTTGAATCAATTTTCATCAAATGTCAAACAGAAGCATGTTATTTGTATGGAATGGATGACAGTTTTTTCAAACTTAGAATAATTTATGTGTTGTTAATCAATAATAAAGTTTATACAAACAATTNTTTAGTAGTATTTTTTGTTTTTTGCTCCAATAAAGCAGTTATTTGTTTTGGAGAGTTAATGATTGTTTCACTTAAACCAAACAAAAGATTTTTTTCCATACTTATATATAAATGATAAAAAAGATATTATTGTTAACAAGACTAAATATTTATTATTATTTCTAATTTATAATGTAATATATTTATCAAAAGTTTTAATTATAACAAACATGAAGATAAAATGCTTGTTATTATAATTCTACCCTCAATTATCTGTATATTTTTTATGAGAAAATATTTTAAAAATTTCATGAAAAATAATAACTTTATAGAATTTAAAAAGTTCAAAATAGACAAGTCTAGAAATTGAAAATAGCATTCATTTAAATAGAAACATTTTTGAACCTATTAATTTCTCTTCAATTATATATGTAATTTCCATAATAAAAATACTTTTGACAAATATATTTAAACATCACTGTTTTAATTTTTAATTTATTATAGGATTTTTGTAAATGAATATTAAAAATTAAAATTTGAAGTCATATTTAGAGTCTTTTGGTATAACTTACAAACTTCAAAAGTTTAAGCATAAAGAATTATGATTGATTTTTTTGTAATAATTAACCACTTGGTTAATTATTTATTTTAATGGCATATATCTGTAATTTGTAACTATTTTATATTAAGTGAATTAATTAAGCTCCTAGGTTCTTGTTTTTAAACTAATGTTATACTTTTGGTAGATTATACATTTAAATTTTGAAATGACTCTCAAAAGATTCTTGTTCATAAACACATTAAATATTTATAGTATACATTAGTATCAGTTCTTAATTTCTGTATACAGTTTGTGGATATTAATATGCTTATTTTAAATGAGTTTACTATTACTATGTACATCCAAGATTAAATTTGCATTTACTATAAGAATACTTTAAGAAATTTGAGAGCAGAATTTACATCTTTTTCAGTTAGTTTCTAAAGTTTTTTATGCATTCTATTATTAGTTTTTCTACAAAATAATATTGAGTTAAACTACTACAAATGTTTTTAGGTTAACTTTAATGTATAAGAAATTTTTAATTAACAAATTTAAGGGACTAAAATTTTTGGTGTTAGTTATAAGGAGAACAATAAATGATCAGTTAAAATTTGAGAAGCATAAATACATTTATTTACAATCGCTACACTGATGTAATATGTATAGAACACACTTCTTAAAGATATAATATTGTATTTAATCTGCTATAATATACAGTACCATATAAAGGGACAGATGAGACAGTATAGAAAGAGAGAAATAATGTTTGTTAAAACTAAAAATACTACACAAATGTGTGATGATGCATTTTCTTCAAAAAATATCTTTGTTTGGATGACACCTCTACTCTCAAGTATAAGCATTTTTGTGTAAGTTTTCACAGACATATTATAAAATGATGTCAGTTGTTTCAAGGCCAAGATAATTCAACCTACCAGATTCTTATACTGAAGGGATCTTCAATGATGCATGTCTTTAGAAAATTCTAGTTCATGGTATAAGTGTACTCACTTGTTGTTATGTATCCTTCTGATTGGTACTGTCATTTCTGGAAACTTTTAATGTAGAAAGAAATTTGTTTTACAAAGAATTTGGAAATAGAGAATTTCCTGTAATTAAATATAAACTTTCATAAATAATTAATAAATTTTGTACCAGTAGAATTAATGCTTCTTATTGGTTGAAAAACGATGATACATAGGTTCAAGTTTTACGTTAATTTTTTAATTTATGAATCTTACTATAATAGTCTGTACAAAAATGTATAGTATGAAATTAGCAGTTATAAAAATTAATTAATATTTTGTTATTTTGTTTAAATGTATTGGTAATTTTCAGCATTAAATTATTGATGTTTAAAGATTATCATTACCAAATGATCTGCCAGATTATTTTTGGACTACATAAGACTAATTAATGCTCTGTATCTAATTTATTAATTAACTAACCTTAATGTAGCCTGATAAATAATATGACAGATCGTTTGGTAATACTAGTGTATTAGGTTGAAGTATATGTTATTATTATTAATATAGCTGATACTAAAATACTTTTTTATTTTTAGGAGTAAACAGATATTTTCAAATGGCATGTATTCATGAAAAATTTAGTAATTCTATAAATAAAGAGATATCTTCTAAGCAAATATGGTCTCATCTGGATGGGATGTACGACATGGCAGCTTTGGTAAAGTTCATATTTTTAAGAAATTTCAACAAATTATAATATACTTTATTTATTATTAATGATCTTTATCCAGCAATTATATATAATATTGAAATTGAGAATTTATTTCTTGTCAATATTTATAAAAGAATTTTTAAATCTTACACCTGCTATTGTTATTTTAACAGTGGAAAACATTATTGAGAAATTCTGGATAATGAAAAACTTTTATTAAAGTGAGTATGTGTTGTATAAAAAGTCAGGCTTCTTCAGGCCTTTACAAGATTTAAACATAATGTAAATATCTGATATTTATAAAATCAAAATATGTACACACATACATAATTTAACATTTTAAATCAAGAAAGCATAGTTATTGATATTTGAAAAAATATTAAATTTGTCTTTAAAGAAACAAAAGAGAATCAATTTTCATATCTTCATTTCTCTGATATATTTTTTTACATAATGGAAACTAGATATTGTTGTTTCATTTCGTGTAAAATACCAAAAATTGACCCTTTATTGGAGTAAAATAACAAAATAAATACTGATTTCTATGTGCTTTCAGACTTCAGATCATCATCAGGGGATAAAAGAACATTTTTATTATTTAACTTTGATAACATAACATAAAGAGAAATTGAATAAAAATTTTGAAACTGAACAAAAGTTTTATTTTCAAGATTTTTGTACAGTTGTTTATGTTACGTCATTCCCAATAAGGATCTGAAGAAGTATTTAGTAGTATTTTTTGTTTTTTGCTCCAATAAAGCAGTTATTTGTTTTGGAGAGTTAATGATTGTTTCACTTAAACCAAACAAAAGATTTTTTTCCATACTTATATATAANATAGGCATAATTGTGACCAGACATATAGCTTACAATGTACTGAAGCCTCAAGTTAATTAATCAATGATTCAAATTTATACTATTATTTAATATAAAATATTTAAATATTTTTGAAAAGTTTAAATTTGATATCCTATATAAATTTTAAAATATATACAGTAGAAACTCAATTATTCAAAGCAATTTTCAAAAAAAAAGAAAAAGAACGTAGCATCATATATACCACAGAAAATAGTATGCAGAGACCAAATTCCGTATGTATTCATAACTAGAAATCACTAAGTCATCTGCCAATTGTGGCTCTGCGAAACTAGTTAATATATGCAACATTACCTTAGATTTTGAGTAAATTAATATATCTTTAGTAATTGAATTACAATATTTATGAAACTTTAAATGCACAATGCTTGATGCACCTAAAATGAAAACAAATGCATTTCTGGATTCTCTGAAATTTTGTTTATCTGAAAAACCCTAAATTTTGTCAGTAGAAATATATGATGTCAAAATTATTTTGCATGTTTTCTAAAGATATCTACTTAATGCATATAAGCAATATGAAGAATATTAGAACTGCATTTGCAAGGGATAGCAATGAAATGACCTACACATGTAAATAATGGAAAAAGAACAGAGAAGGACCGCGAAGTGAAAATGTGAAAATAAATATGAAATTGAGTTGATAACATAATCGAACAATCGAGGCAGCATATTGGCGCAAAATTTGCAGCTGTCAATGCCAAATAATTGTTCTCATAGATTTCGGAAAGCTAAATGCTTGTAATGAAAGTCACTTAGCGTGCACAGTTGAAAGCCTGGGGCCGTTCAGGCTACCAAGTTGTCTGGAACTTCAGTAATGATAAATAATTTTGTACAATGAAACAAAAACGTTAATAAGTATAATAAGGAATGATTTCATAAAAATGCTTTATAGATCGTTATTTTTTTTTTTTTTACATTTTATGACCTAAGTTTTGATCTAATGTGCCCACACAGTAAAAATTTTCATACAAATTTTTTACCCTTTTCAGTCCCTTTGGGTTGAATTTCATAAAATCTTTTCTTAGCACGCCTAAACTTTACAAAAGGAATACACCCTCAAATTTTTAAGTTTCTAGCACCAGTAGTTTTGGCTCTGCATTAATTATCCTATCGGGACTTGTTCTTTTATATATGAGTATATAGATGACTAAACTACATAATAAGTAGGTAGTTTTCATTTGATTTGTTACCTTTTTTTGATCTCTTAAAAAATAACTTAGTTATATTACTTTTCCTTTGATCTTTTAGATAAAAAGCAAGAAATTGCACTTTCTCAAACTTGAAATTTATGTTCAGCATTAATAAAAGTTACCAAAATGACTAATTTACTGTGTTTTTGTTATTTCTTACTCCTTTTTTAGGTATTTGGTATTCGGTTGAATACTGAATAGTAACCAAGTATTTGTTGCATCATTTATATATATATGAATATTTTATTTATGAAAGTTTTTAGAAATTTGCAGCAATGATAGAAAATATTACAAATTTGATTTATTAAAGTACTGTAAAGTGTGTAAAATTATTATACAACAATTTGTTTAATTCATTAATTCTGTAGAGTATTACAATAAGAAAAATTCAGATATTCATAAGTATACAGAAATCATTAATTTTTTATCTAGTCAAAGCATCTGATGTGTGGACATCTTAGAATCTAACTATAAACATTATTATAATGGAAAACAATTTTATTAAAACAGATAATGTGAGCACATATTCTATATTGACTAACTAATTGACAGTGAAATAACAAATACAAGAACTTGCCCAGGACAGAGAACATTGGGGAGAAATTTTGTAACAATCCTATAAATAGTGTATATACCTTTCTTTAAATAGTTTTTCTCCCTATTTGTAACATTTTTTTTACAAATGATATCTGAAATATTGAATTTTATAATTTTCAGGATGTTTTATCTTATTAAAAGTCTGAAGAAGTTCTGATTTTATATTCAGCATAGAAATTGCTTTAGTAAAATGTTTATCACCACATTAGTAATATCAGATATTTTTAAATGTAAAAAGACAAATTAAAACAGTTTTATTTTAGGGGTCAAAATAAGATTTATTTTGGATAAACTTCTTTGGAGTTTTAAACTCTAAAGCTGGAATTAAAGATTCTGAAAACATTTATTCAAAATAAATTTTATCCTATCTCCTGTAATGAAGTGTGAACCAGTTCTTTTATACTTTTTTATCTGCAAATATAAGTTTATTTAAATTAGATGGTTTTTTTCAATTATGATTTGGATGTCTTTAATATAAAAATCATAATTGAAAAAAATCCTATGTATATATATATATACATAGGATTTTTTTCAATTATGATTTTTATATTAAAGACATCCAAATCATAATTGAAAAAAACCATCTAATTTAAATAAACTTATATTTGCAGATAAAAAAGTATAAAAGAACTGGTTCACACTTCATTACAGGAGATAGGATAAAATTTATTTTGAATAAATGTTTTCAGAATCTTTAATTCCAGCTTTAGAGTTTAAAACTCCAAAGAAGTTTATCCAAAATAAATCTTATTTTGACCCCTAAAATAAAACTGTTTTAATTTGTCTTTTTACATTTAAAAATATCTGATATTACTAATGTGGTGATAAACATTTTACTAAAGCAATTTCTATGCTGAATATAAAATCAGAACTTCTTCAGACTTTTAATAAGATAAAACATCCTGAAAATTATAAAATTCAATATTTCAGATATCNCGGAGAGAAATTTCAACATGGGATAAATTAATATATTTTTTCGTACATGATTCGTTATCCGAAAAATAAGTTATCCGAACCACCAACGACACTCTACTGTATATATATATATATATACACATAGGATTTTTTCAATTATATATATGTGTGTATATATATATATAACATCAATATTTTAAAGCTAATTTTTGGGTTTATATTAACCCAAATTAGGTTTAAAATATTGATGTTATATATTATATAGATAGGAACATCCAGATGAGTGTACTGTGAGAAATATGGATTTGAATCTGGTCCAGATTGCTGTGATTTATTATGTATAGTATGAATTACAATGTCATTCTGATTGACCACATTGCAAGTCACCCATAATAGGCATAATTGTGACCAGACATATAGCTTACAATGTACTGAAGCCTCAAGTTAATTAATCAATGATTCAAATTTATACTATTATTTAATATAAAATATTTAAATATTTTTGAAAAGTTTAAATTTGATATCCTATATAAATTTTAAAATATATACAGTAGAAACTCAATTATTCAAAGCAATTTTCAAAAAAAAAGAAAAAGAACGTAGCATCATATATACCACAGAAAATAGTATGCAGAGACCAAATTCCGTATGTATTCATAACTAGAAATCACTAAGTCATCTGCCAATTGTGGCTCTGCGAAACTAGTTAATATATGCAACATTACCTTAGATTTTGAGTAAATTAATATATCTTTAGTAATTGAATTACAATATTTATGAAACTTTAAATGCACAATGCTTGATGCACCTAAAATGAAAACAAATGCATTTCTGGATTCTCTGAAATTTTGTTTATCTGAAAAACCCTAAATTTTGTCAGTAGAAATATATGATGTCAAAATTATTTTGCATGTTTTCTAAAGATATCTACTTAATGCATATAAGCAATATGAAGAATATTAGAACTGCATTTGCAAGTCATTGAATGATTAGATCTGGAAAATAAAAATTTAATAATTACTAATATTTAAATATGTTTATATACATTAAATAGGTATCTTTACAAAAACATGCAAAATCACTAACCAAAAATAATGAATAACCAAATTTAAAATCAGTTATTTTATTTTAATGATGCTAAGTCTAGAGACAAGGTCTTGCTTCAACACAGTTTCAACATCTAATAATGTTTTGATTTTGTGAGGTGCTGTCTCAATCTTGTATTGGTCTGGTCCTCTTCCTTTTTTTTTTTTTTTTAACTATTTGGTATTTTATGTCATTTTGTAACAGTATCAATATGTAGCTCTTTAATACAGATGCTTTTCCTAAAGTGAAAGTTGTCTCGAATGTTTAAAATCAAATCATAATGAGAAAAATAAAATGCTTTTCGTATAAAGATTATGAATATTTGCAATTATTTCGGTCTCCTAAATAATCAGTGCTGTAAGAATGGATTTTTTTGTTGATATGGCCATATAGAGAGCAGTATTTCAGCAGTACTTGTCATGTTAACTTTTCACTGCTTTGTATATAGAGCGAACACTTAATACAGTGTTCTCTCTATATACAGTATTTTTTGCTGTAAATTACATTTTATATAAGGATTTTTTGAGGATTTTTAAATTCTTGCAGGTTAAAACAGTCAGTGTTGTAAGGTATCAAGATCTTGCACTTTGGTCTTGAAAATTAAAATCTTGATCTTGTTTGGTCTTTGTCTTGATTTTTCAAGTTAGTGTCTTGTTTAAAACCACTGGTGTATGGAATATCATTAAGATATTTGAGTTAATAAAGAAGCATTATCATAGAAAATGCAAATATGGTTATAATACCAAGAATGATAGATATGAGGAATATTTTTAAATAATAATTTATATACTTCTATTTTCATTTAGTTTATGTATGAATATATATGGTTCATCATCAGACTGTGTACAGAATAAATTTTTATATTTTGATAAGTGAAAAGAGATATTAAAAATAAAAAATAATTAAAAAATGTCATCTTGTAATTCACTATCTGTGTTTATTTTATACTTATATGGGCAGTACATTAATTATGTATACAATTTAAGGAGAGATGTGGTCATGAAAAGTACTGTACATCATTGTATGCAGTGGTGAGTGAGGGGGTTGAGGCATTGTCTAAATGGCCTTTTTTACTGGTATTAGTGGCATACAAATTTGTTCTTATTAGCCTATTTACTAATCTTGTGAAGAAATTGAAAAGTTCTGCATATAATTTCTGATAGTCATTTCTTCAGTATTGGGATCATGAACCATTGTACGCATAATTAAAGAGGAGGGGGTTTGCCAAAAGTACACAACAGGGAGGAGATTATCAAAAATAGTTTAAAATCTATACATAATTAATATACAATATATCTGAAAAATCTAGTATTGTACAAAAACATTTTGTTTATGAAATCTAAAAAGTTATAAAATAATGTAAATGTAATTTGTTTTCCATAGAACCAGGTTTTTAACTTCAATAGACAATTTTACAATTATGCTGTATGTTGGATCTTTTCCAAGATTCTCTAAATTTGAGATGTGACTGAATATCTTTTTCACAATGACATTCATTAAATTCTTTAAACGTGTTTCAAAATAGTCATCATGTTTACATAAAAGAATAATTTTTTAGACAAAGGTATCTGCAAACACTTTCAGTGATATATTGTCATTGTCATAAGGCAAAAAAAATTTTTTTCTTTAAATAATTTCTATATAATCTTTTTAAAATGGATAATTTTTCTTGCTATTCTGGGGCTCTAAGAAAGTTCTTATTTTCATTATGTGTTTGACCACACTCACAATGCTATGAGAGATGGAGCTCTACATATTTAGATCAGGTAAAAAGTTTTGAGATACCAATTTCAGATTCAAATTCAGATTTTCAGAGTGATAGGCTGATGCTTTAACTGTTCAATGGTTAAAATCATTTTAAGAAAGTTACATACATGAATAAATAGGCAAAATCTTATATAAAATACATTCATAATCTAAAGTTACAAACAAATTTTGGATTAAATATACAGTGAGCTATTGATATACCCAATATAGTAAGCAATTTTGTTGGTTCTTGCTACTCTTTACATACACTGTGAACTCAATATGATTAACTCATTACCTTAAAGAGTTCAATGTAATTGAATTTTTTCTTCCTATCAATATAAATTTTATATTTGATTTATATTTTGATTTTATTTAATCATCATACATATGCTACTATTAATTCAAAACTTTTAATATTAATTAATTAATCAAAACTTCACTATTTTATGTTTCTAGTATATGTACATATATACATACTCTCTTACAGCTGTCTGAGTACCCATGAACAGATTTTATAAACACAGACAGCATAGAGAGAGTTTAGTTAGATTTTTGCATTGAAAAAAAGAACAGAAACGAGCAAAAATTATTGTGACAATGCTGGGCTACAACTTTTAATCATATTTTTAATTTAGTTAATTAAAAATATATGCTCTCAATTTTAGTAATGTCTTTCCCCCTTACATCATAGTTTCCTGATAACAACAGTCATATCAGTCATCTATCTAACTCTGCTCTGGACAAAATTTTTTAATTGAAATTATGTAACCAATGGTCCAGACAGGAAATTCATATATAGTTAATTGGGACTTTCTGTCCTAAGCTTTCCATATCTGGTCTTGAGTTTCATCTACCTAACTATTCTTGGATTAGGAAAGGAGAGATGGATAGTCAAATTTCACTAGTGGGAATTTGTAGGTCTGCAATTTGAAAATTGCAGCTCAATATACTTTAACAACTCATTTAAAAAACAAGTAATTTGAGGTTTGGTTGTATATTTAAGTCAAGTGATATTTTTAAAAAACAGTATAATTTCAACGTAAATACATAGTAAAATTTTAATTTAGCACCAACATTTGTTCACCCTTGAATCTGACTCTAATACTCTGTTTACACAAGGATTAATCTAATCGAGCCTTTCAACCCAGTTAACTTTTTTCATTCGGACAGAATGGAATTAGCTGATCCTGATCAATTTTCTAACAACTGGGTTATTTTAACACACTTTCTGCAACTGAGTTAATCTTCTTCAAGAAAATTAGTGACATGGGTCTCACAACATTAGTCCTTGCCGGATTAAACCACTAGAAGGATGACACCGTGTTAACCCAAATCAAATTGCATTCTATATAAACACTCATCATAACCTATATTCTATTTATTCATGGTTAACTTGGGGTAAATTGTACATTGTTTAACTTTTGTTGTGTAAATGTAGCATAAATGGATTGTGGTACTAAGTCAAAGGTTAATAAGAATAATATACAGTAATGGATCTACATGCAGATTTGAGTTTGAAATTTACATTATTTGATGATGGCAATGTTGTTTGCAATG
Source organism: Centruroides sculpturatus (assembly GCF_000671375.1). NCBI lineage: Eukaryota > Metazoa > Arthropoda > Arachnida > Scorpiones > Buthidae > Centruroides > Centruroides sculpturatus. Next base: position 100,608 of record NW_019386120.1, on the reverse strand, counting down.
CAAAATTATACATCAATAATCAATAGATACTAAAAGTTAATTATTTAATAAATTATAATGAAGGTTCATTCATAAGTATTTATTGCTGCTTCATAAGGCTAGTGCTTTTTGGAATGCTCTCTATTACTCTGTAGTTTGACTGTATTTTTCACTTCAGTATTGAAATTCATATATTTTTAATTGAAATAATATGTACTAATTTTAGCTGACACTCTTTGAAAGTGTAATACTGATCATCTTATAGAAAATAATGAATAAGCCTATGTCCTTATGTATCAGCATATCTAGTATAATATCATTGTTAAAGTATATAAATTAAATATTATAAATTGATATGTAATTTATAATTTATAATAAAAGTAACTTGTATCTTTCCTTTCTTACTAAAAAGATACATGATAGATTTTTTACTATACTGAGAAAGGAATTTTTGCTGTATTGAATAATGTATATGTAAATTTATTTTAAAATGTTTATAGAATTTTATTTTAACTTTTTCTAGCATGAATCAGAAATAATTCCTTTTCCAAATAATGAATTGGAATTTTTTTTGCCTGATTCTGATTATGGAAGTCTGAAGTCTTTAAAATTTGCAGACGATATGCCAGCAGTAAAAGAAAATGAAAAGATATCAAAATCCGATAAAGGAACGGGAAAACAGAAGAGTGATTCTAAAGGTGCAAGTGACACTTTAGGTAATAAAGTGAAAGATGTATCTGGAGGAAAAATGAGTCCCGGTAGCAGTGGATCAAATAAATTGTTAAAATTAGACAATTTTGTGGGATCACAAAAAAGTGGGAAAGAAGTAAACAAATCTTCTGAGAAGAGTGGAAAAGACAGTAAAGCCAATAAAGATGTTTCAAAAGAAAGTGGAATTTCAAAAAGTGCTAAAGAAAACTCTAGTAAAAACAAATTGGAAACAGGAAAAGAAGTTAACATAATATTAAAAAATGCAAAAGATAGTACTGGTAAACTAAAAGCAGACAGTAACTTCAGTGCATCAAAAAATACAAAAGATACAATTGGTAAAACCAAATCAAATGACAATTCAAAAGAAGCAAATGTGAAGAATGCAAAAGAAACTGTAAATAAGATTTTTAAATCCGAAGGATCCAAAAACAAAGGAGATGCACTAAATCGAGGGAAGGACGGAATATATACAGATGACTTGAGTATTATTTCAAGTAAGCAGTTTATAATAAAATTTAATCTACTTGTAATGAACTTAAATTCTTATCAATTACAATAATAATTTAAAAATTTGATAACTAATTAAAAATTAACTATTAAATTATTAAAGTTTAGTTTTTAATGAACTAATGATACACATCAAGAATGGAAAAGACATTTTCTGAAGTGTTTTAATTGTAAAATTCATGAAACATGTTGTTCTGTTGATAATTAGATAAACAAAGTAACTGTTTAGTTCCACAGAGTCTTCTTTTTTTAGTCATAATCTATAAGTCGCAAGTCTGAAGAAAAATGGATCAAAGTGTCAAGTCATTTTCTGGAAAAAACCAGCAGACTTTAGACAAATCTCAGAATTAACAGCTGAAATGTTTGGATGTAAAAGATGGCAAGTGCCATTTACATTAGTATTTTATAACACATGCTAACAACTAAACAGTAATATATTTTAATTCAAGTACAGTATTATATGTACAGTACTTTTTAACTAAAACGTGTACTTTATTCTGATCAAAGAAAACAAAATCACTTCATATATTTAATTGTTCCATTTTTTCTAAATGTTTATTGTGGCACTTATAATCTTTTACACTGAATCTTTTAAGTATTTTAAATCTAGGATTAGTTAAATATGTTGCAGCATTTTAAGATTGGACATGATTAGTGTATTAATTCTAACATATATGGCAGACAATCTGCTCTGTTTTTAAGAACAGGATTAGTAAAATAAATCTTAGTATAGAATAATCATTAGATATAAAAATATCCTATTAGTATCTTGGTCCCTAAATACTTCTAAATTTATTATCTATAATTTATGTTTCTTAAATGAACTAATTAATCCAAAACAATGTTTGCCTATCAAATGACTTTATTTCATAAATTTTCAGTTCAATAGCCGTTTGTGAAATAAAGATGTTTCACAATGCAAGCATTGTTTTGGATTAATCAGTTCTTAACCCTGGGTTAGTGCAGTGGGGTGTTTCGCCACCCCCAACGTTTTAAAAGTTGCACTATTCATAGATTTCGCAAGAAATATTTGTGTCCTCTTCAGTAGCTTCATGATTTTATGTATAGAGCATGCTCAGAAATTACTACGATGCTGCAGAAATTCCAGTAAGAGAAAAACAACAGTTCTCAGTGGGGTGTCCAAACACCCCACAGTATTAATTACGTTTTTTTTTAAATTTTACAAATATTTATTTAGTTTTTTTTATTTTAAAAATAACTATAATGTGACCACATTTATTATTTATAATATAGATATAATAATCAATGTGAATAAAAATAATTTAAGTTTATTTTAATTCAAAATGGCTGACTTTCATAAACACATTGAGAAAATACCAAACATAGCAAGTTGCTTGTCATTTGCAATGAGTGCCAAAGTACAATGTCAGCTATTGAATCAGAGTGACAAAAATGCTTAAAAAACAATTTAGATTTTTACTATTGGTTTAATAATAAGATCTAATGTAATGAGTTTTGAAAAATGTTGTTTTTTATTTTCATGGATTTATGTACTAATATAATATGTAATCATACCAGAATATAATCATATGTATAATGACACATGCCCTTACCAAATAAATGAGTAAATCTTTATGAATTTTTACTTACATGGTTTATGGATCCAAAAAAATGTTGGGGTGGACAAACGCCCCACTGCACTAATGCCGAAAAAAAACTCAGTGCACTAACGCAGGGTTTAAAAGAAACTCTGTAAATTAAGTGTTGTAATATAGTTCAAATGTAAGCCTTACAGTAAAAGCAAAACTGCTTTTGTAATTTCTGATACATTTTTTTCACATTTTTATATATTTTTAATGGGAATTTGAAGTTGTCTAGGTGCCTGACAAATGGACTTTTTTAGGCTTTATTGGAAAGCCTCCCTCTATGATTGTTTCCACAATCTTCTCCAACAATTGGGTTTTCTACCACCATGACCTTTCAATACTTTTCCCATGGACAGGAAAAGTATTGAATCCTTCCATTCCTTAATGGTGTTTCATGATGGACAATCCTTTCCAAATGTGATGAAAATTTCACTGCACTTGTACAACAGAATTTACCTCAGCATACCACTATACAGTTTGCACCTTCTCTTTAGCCAATGCCATTTTGTCAATTGCAACTGTAGCGTCATCAGCTAATTAATCCATTTGTTTCGGTTAATGCTAAGGAAAACTTACACAGTTGCTCTTCTTTATTTAAAATGTTAAATGTGTATATCTTTATACACTGAATTTTTGCAGTGATCGAAATTGTATTAATCTTAACACACTGTAATTTGCTAATTCAATATTTTATATATTGATAGTTGATTGAATAATATATTATCAACTATTCATTATATGTAAACTTTTGATTTCATTTAATAATTTTTACAGTTTTATCTTCTTCCACTTCTAATATCATCACTGTAATGGATGTTAGCAATCATTTTGACCTATGTTCTTCCTATCATTGGCTGAACAACTGAACAGTTATCATTTCAATCCATCTTTTTACATTTTGTAACCATGTTGTCCATGGACATCTGAATTTTTTTTTCTCCCTACCTTTCCCCTAAAATGAGTTTTGTTAAATGATTATCTGTGGATGGCTGAGGTGATTAAGGTGAAAAGAGAATTAATGTACAGAAAAAAGTTCATTTGGAGTTAGTTTAGATTTTTCTAATAGATATTTAATCCTAATGATTAATACTTGTTCAATAGCTTTCTCAATAAACTTTAAAAGAAATATACATATGCCAAAATATAAAATTATTATTATTTTTAATTAGCTTTAAAACCTGCAAAAGTACAAGTTTTGGTGAAAGACGAAGTGATAGAAAACTCCCCCAAAAGAAAACGAAGTGGAAGACCACTAAAGGAGGACTCTTCAAAACCATCGAGTCCGGCAACTCCCGGTCCAAAGAGAAGAAGAACATGACAAATTAACTAACTGCTTTTGAACAAAGAATGAATTTCCATATGAAGTGGATAGAAGAAATGCATTTTTATTTAGAACAGACCCAAATGATGACGAATAAAAACATCGAGAATGGGAAGAATGCAATTTTTTCACGTCATCTAGCCGTAGTTCAACACATGTAAAATGTTTCGTCATTTGTACACTTTGTGAATCCATATAGATACCCATACGAGCGTATTTGATTGTATTTATCAACTAAATCGAGAATAATTTTAATGTAATTTTATATGTCTCTCATGTAATGAAAGTCACAGGATTCATTCTGTTGTACTGTAAAAAAAAAGTAACAACATATTGTTATGTTAATTATGTACATTGGGATGATAAAAAAAAAATGCTTTTAGAAATTGTTTGGTTCCATATTTACTTCATTATACAGTTTACAGTATCCAGTAGCATTAGCAATATTAAATATGTATACAGTAATTTCCTCTTAAAATTTTAAATGAAATTTCTTTTAAAAAAGTTAATGGTTATCTGTAATACAAGTTGAAGTATTAAATACATTGAATATCATTATATATGGATTATATAATCTAACCAATTAGTACAACTTACTACACTCTAGATATCTTCTAGAACTAAAACAGTCAAGTCCACTTAACAGAGCATACGATAAGGGAGCAGTTCAAGAGAAGCGCACTCCCACCTTCCCAATTTTCTTCCCACGTTTTACTTCCATTAATAGATCTCTGGATAGTAAACAGTCTGTTCAAATAAGCAGCAATCTGCACATGGGAGCACTATACTTAGGAAGATTTATAAGGGTATGTCTATAATCTTCAGTACATCACCACTACCCAAGACACACTGCAGTAAGGTTCTCTACACAATAGTATATCTATGTGGAAATTTGATGAAACCTCCTATTGGTCAGTTTTCTAATACACTGACTGTCAAAAGATTTATTACAGAATCATAATGAACAGGCTTCATCGGATACTCATGAGAAGCAATTACATAGAAAGGATTCGTAAAGTATATATGAACAAACGGTGCACATCAAGTGTGTCCCACTGAACCGGTAGGTAAGAAGTGATGAGTGACCAGAATTTGAAACCGCGCAAATTTTAATTTCGTATTTAGCCGATTTTCACGGGATATATCGACGAAAACCTGGAAGCATTTCATCGATTATTATTATTTTTCCCCGAGAGAATAATTTTTTGTCAGTTGCACACAAATTTAGCGAAAATACAGCAAACGGGAGCGAGTCAAACTTCTGTTTTTTTCATTGATCTACTTTAACTATCATCAAAACAGTGCTTATTGTATATAAGATCCAAATAAAAACATCTGAGAAGTGAGATGTAAAAGAAGTTCACCAAGTAAAAATTCATGACAATTTAGACGACGGTCAAAATTTGTTTCAGGAGTTTTTCATAAAATTAAGCTGTAAAACTGAATTAGCTCTAAAGAAACCTATCGACCCAGAAGTTTTGTGAGCACCTCACAGATAAGGAGAAAGGCGTCTGCAGTGTCAGATAAAGGAGAAGAAAATACAGCTATTTTGGCACCCGCTTTATTGAAAATCTTGAAATTTTGCACATTACCTAATAAAACAATTTTCTTTTGAACGAGATACTCGGAATTACTCCAGGCAGAGTCACTAGATATACTGCTGCTTGCGTTATGCTCTAAAGTACACTTAATACTGTGTACGGTTCTGATACCTATTTTATCAACCTCTAACTCATCATCCTCTAATCATGTATATAATTCTCATCATTCCCTTTTCTTCCTGATTCAGAGAGTTCTCGGGAATCCCGAAAACATCCCATATTAATAATGTATTATATGCAGGCTTAACTATAAAATTCTTCACTACGTTTTCTTGCCCTTAACCAATGTTTACAGCTGACTGACTCTCCATGTAGATTGTACGAAATGTGATGGCCATGATAAATTAATTTATCGAAAGGATTGTGAATTCTGTTTCTTTTAGATATCATAAATGAAAGAGGAACAGTTCGTTATTTTTAGCAACATTTAAATATAATTTGGGAAAATTTCTTGGGGAATTTTTTGTTTATTTGGCATCTAATTTGCATAGAATGTACAGCACGTTCAGCTTGAGCTGATCGGTTGTGGGCGTGAGTGGTCGAACAGCTGTTGACTGGGCGAATTTCATACTACACATTATGATGGTTTCATAAACTAATTTGCCTCGAATGAAAATTGGTGGACCTGGAAAGAATTGTCGAGATTGATGTGAGCAAAAGGAAAAAAAGACCAGGAGAACGTTTCGACCTGTTTGTTTAGTATACGAGTAAGGTTTATCCAGGAGCGGGACGTGTTTCAGTTTGAAGAGAGCTAGAAATTGTACCTCAACCCCAAAAGTAAGTTACAATAAATCCGAAAATGTTGAAGAATGTAGACGTGTGTTAATACTGTAATGCGGAAAAAGTTTCTACGATGGAAAAGGATGAATTTACTAAAGAATCACCCGAACCATGTTATTTACGGAAGAAATTGGAGTTAAGGAATTAGAAATATGTGAACGGTGAGTGAAAGATCTATTTTTCTTTAAATGCCAGTATAGTCAGTAGTTACGCCTGTCGCGTTCACAAACAAAATCGGATAACAGAATCACATACAATAATATACAATGGTGCCTCGTCCTTCGAATTTAATTCATTTTGGGTGGTCGTCGTTCGAACAGTTGTTCAAAGTTCGAATGAATTTTTCCCATTAAAGAAAGCGAATTAATTCCTTACCAGACCCCGAACATTTCGATAAATTTAAAACAGAAAATTCACATAATTTATCGGTAAAAATAACAGAATTAAATGCACGAATAATAATAATAATAAATTAAAACACAAAAACCATAAATAAAATAAATACTGTATAATAAAATGAAAATGGCATGTTTTTGTCTCATACTATTGACTTCGGCATATTATTATAGATGCATGATTTAATTATAACAGTTGTAATGTGTTCGGATAAAAAGCATGTCGTGCATATCACCCGGCAGTCCGAACTTCGAAGCATCGTTCGGACTCCAAGGCAAATATTTGTCCGATTTTGCGTTCGAAGTATTTTTAAAATAAAATTCATAACAGCCGGGAAAGTTACGCAACTCGTTACTGGATATTTTTATTTTATAACTTACTGTTTAAAAGTGAAAGTTTAAACTTTGATAGTAATTAAATTCATTTCAGCTGATCCTCGATATAACGAACTAATAGGGGAAAGCAATGGTATTTCATGCCTTATGGTCGTTGTATCTGACGATGTCACGATCAACTACTATAAAATTAACTCTATATAAGCAACCCCATATGTTTTGATAATTCGAGGAAAATGCTTAGGTGAGTAAGTAAACAATAGTAGGAATATAGGATTAATGGAACAACGCAAGAACCATGTGCCAAAAAAGGAGTTCCTACTGAAAGGTCTTCTAGTTAAACTAGCCCTTATTTGTGTGTTAGGAACGTGAAATAATATAAAATAAAAGGAAAACTTCACATGCCAGCCTGTTGTTGAGGAGCAAATTCCCGATCAACTACCAGTGTTCTGTGTTTGAAGCAAACAATAGCTGTCTTGCAAATATTCTACGCAATAACGGTTGTAATTTGATATTAGGCGATTACTTGAAAGACCCAAAGCCTACTATATTTTCACTTCCAAGCCTTTGAACAAGCTGATTTGATGCGTACAGCGGAGCCTTATTATAGCAGGAACCATAAAATAGAAAACTAATAATATTTACGTTCATCGTATTATATTTATTATAAACGATAGAAATTGAATGTTCCGTTACATCAACATTAAATGTTGAAAGCTTCGCTTGTTGCAAGCTTTCCGTAAGTACCGGATAGATAATTTTCATCCGATTCTGGAATAAATTTCATATCCCGAAATCCTACTTGCAATGAATTCTTTATATTCTGCTGAAATTCTTTGGTTTCTGCTAAGTCTACTTTCCTCAATAAATTCGCTTTTGTTGCTGAATCGAGCTCACTAATCGTGCAAACTCCCAAGTCAGTTACTTCGCTGCATATCATTCGATTTGTAATATCCAACTTATCTTCAGTATACAGTCCTTGTTCCTCTTCATAATGGAATTGTTTAAGAAATTCCTTCCTCTCTTGCATGTTTTCAATTTCCTCAACTCTGATGTCTTCCTTCATAGTTTCCATCTGCTCGAATAATTCGAATATTCGATTCATTTTTGTATCCCAGATATCTTGATCCCGTTGCAAATTCTGTAATTTTTGTGGTTTTTCTACGATTTTCCATTTCTCTCTTTTAATTTTTGATTGAATTTCCGATTCCAATTTCTTAATTTCCGTTCCCGTTCTTTCTACGTTTCGTCTTTCGTTCTTCAGTTTGTTGAACATCTCTTGCATGGTTGAAGTAATGGCGTCCTTCTGAATGCTTTGTTTTGGCAAATTGTCATAGATAAACTGGAAATTATGAATGAGCTTAACAGATTCCTGTTCTAAAATTCGAACTTTGTCCATTGTAATCCGTGATTTCCCTTCTAAATCTTTCGTTTTCATTCGAAAAGTATTTAAATTTTGCTTTAATTCCTCTATATCTTTCCTGATGTTGCATATAATATTCTGTAGTACGTATTCATCGTTCAATTCACTTATTTCCTTCTTGTTTTCATCGAGAGTAACTCTAAATATATTTTTTAATTTATCTAGTTTTTGAATAGATTTCTGAGATGAATCCATTCTCTCTAGCAATATATCTCTGACATCGGAGGCATTATTTTTAAAATCTTCCGTAAAATTCTCCATATTTTCATTTTCAGTTCTTAACTGGTCCACAAATTTACTCGTATCTTCCGCAATTTTAAGACCTTTTTGATACTCTTTGCTTGTATCCTTCCGTAAATTGTGAATTTGTCCTTCGATTTTCGTAAAGCTGGCGCTCAAATTCTTCAACTTCGATCTGTATTCCTGAATTCCGTTCCTCATCTCCAAGATTTCTTGTTTTATTGGATGAGTGTTTATTTCATTCTGCAGAACATCAGCCCTCTTCTTCAATTTCTGGATATTTTTTCTTAAGTGGTAATTCTCATTTAAAATCTTCTTCACCCTTTTCATAAGCGCTTTACTCTTATTATTGTACTTCTCAGCAACGTTTCCTTTTTTAATTATCCAATCACCGATTCTTGATATATCTTCAGGATTCACGCAAGTCGATTCCATCACCCGAGACAATTTTGATAACAAATCCACGTTCTCCTGATCGTTGTCTAATGAATCGAAGAGTAAAACTTGAAGGCCATCAGTTACCAATTCAGTTTCACTCATCACAGATGGTCCTTCATCCTCTCTCATACCACCTTTTGATAGTTTAACATCGATTTGATTTTTGTTTTCCTTTGTTAATTGGATATTTTTGGAGTCATCTAGATCGTATCTTCTGGTCCATTCCTGTTTTGTAGCCTTGTATCCTTCTTTTGAAGGAAGGGGCACACGATAGGTTTCTTTGCGTTGATCTACATTTTCATTTATTACGGCATAGTTTGAAGGATAAGTAGAATTGCCTAACTTCCGTTTCCTTCCTGATTTTGTAATTACTTCAGGTGATTCAGTAAGAACATTGCCTATCGAAGCTCTTGAACCGTTAGTTCCAGATTCTCGAATGGATCTAATTGATTCTACTAAGAAATCTTCACTGCTGAGTCTTCTATTTTCCTGTGTCGTATAAACTGTATCAGATAGATTGTGAATAGATTTTGTAAGGTTAGTATTATTGCTGTTATTTACTTTCAAATCAACAATTTTGCCAGATTTTCCAGAAATTTTCCTCGAATTCGCTTTGGAAATTTGAGATTTGTTAGACTTGGATCCTTCTTCTTTATCCATATTCTACAGAATGATCGAAGTTCTATGAAATTTAGCAATGAACTATTTGTTGTATTTGTTAAATTAGTAAAAACTAGCAATCGAAGATGATAAACTTTCTGCTCTTTTATCAATAGGAATATTGCCACGAGTGATTTATTATTATGTAATTCTTTATCAGTTTACAACTCAATTATTATGATTTTTAGTTTGTTAATTCNTTTTATTTTCGTGGATTTATGTACTAATATAATATGTAATCATACCTGAATATAATCATATGTATAATGACACATGCCCTTACCAAATAAATGAGTAAATCTTTATGAATTTTTACTTACATGGTTTATGGATCCAAAAAAATGTTGGGGTGGACAAACGCCCCACTGCACTAATGCCGAAAAAAAACTCAGTGCACTAACGCAGGGTTTAAAAGAAACTCTGTAAATTAAGTGTTGTAATATAGTTCAAATGTAAGCCTTACAGTAAAAGCAAAACTGCTTTTGTAATTTCTGATACATTTTTTTCACATTTTTATATATTTTTAATGGGAATTTGAAGTTGTCTAGGTGCCTGACAAATGGACTTTTTTAGGCTTTATTGGAAAGCCTCCCTCTATGATTGTTTCCACAATCTTCTCCAACAATTGGGTTTTCTACCACCATGACCTTTCAATACTTTTCCCATGGACAGGAAAAGTATTGAATCCTTCCATTCCTTAATGGTGTTTCATGATGGACAATCCTTTCCAAATGTGATGAAAATTTCACTGCACTTGTACAACAGAATTTACCTCAGCATACCACTATACAGTTTGCACCTTCTCTTTAGCCAATGCCATTTTGTCAATTGCAACTGTAGCGTCATCAGCTAATTAATCCATTTGTTTCGGTTAATGCTAAGGAAAACTTACACAGTTGCTCTTCTTTATTTAAAATGTTAAATGTGTATATCTTTATACACTGAATTTTTGCAGTGATCGAAATTGTATTAATCTTAACACACTGTAATTTGCTAATTCAATATTTTATATATTGATAGTTGATTGAATAATATATTATCAACTATTCATTATATGTAAACTTTTGATTTCATTTAATAATTTTTACAGTTTTATCTTCTTCCACTTCTAATATCATCACTGTAATGGATGTTAGCAATCATTTTGACCTATGTTCTTCCTATCATTGGCTGAACAACTGAACAGTTATCATTTCAATCCATCTTTTTACATTTTGTAACCATGTTGTCCATGGACATCTGAATTTTTTTTTCTCCCTACCTTTCCCCTAAAATGAGTTTTGTTAAATGATTATCTATGGATGGCTGAGGTGATTAAGGTGAAAAGAGAATTAATGTACAGAAAAAAGTTCATTTGGAGTTAGTTTAGATTTTTCTAATAGATATTTAATCCTAATGATTAATACTTGTTCAATAGCTTTCTCAATAAACTTTAAAAGAAATATACATATGCCAAAATATAAAATTATTATTATTTTTAATTAGCTTTAAAACCTGCAAAAGTACAAGTTTTGGTGAAAGACGAAGTGATAGAAAACTCCCCCAAAAGAAAACGAAGTGGAAGACCACTAAAGGAGGACTCTTCAAAACCATCGAGTCCGGCAACTCCCGGTCCAAAGAGAAGAAGAACATGACAAATTAACTAACTGCTTTTGAACAAAGAATGAATTTCCATATGAAGTGGATAGAAGAAATGCATTTTTATTTAGAACAGACCCAAATGATGACGAATAAAAACATCGAGAATGGGAAGAATGCAATTTTTTCACGTCATCTAGCCGTAGTTCAACACATGTAAAATGTTTCGTCATTTGTACACTTTGTGAATCCATATAGATACCCATACGAGCGTATTTGATTGTATTTATCAACTAAATCGAGAATAATTTTAATGTAATTTTATATGTCTCTCATGTAATGAAAGTCACAGGATTCATTCTGTTGTACTGTAAAAAAAAAGTAACAACATATTGTTATGTTAATTATGTACATTGGGATGATAAAAAAAAAATGCTTTTAGAAATTGTTTGGTTCCATATTTACTTCATTATACAGTTTACAGTATCCAGTAGCATTAGCAATATTAAATATGTATACAGTAATTTCCTCTTAAAATTTTAAATGAAATTTCTTTTAAAAAAGTTAATGGTTATCTGTAATACAAGTTGAAGTATTAAATACATTGAATATCATTATATATGGATTATATAATCTAACCAATTAGTACAACTTACTACACTCTAGATATCTTCTAGAACTAAAACAGTCAAGTCCACTTAACAGAGCATACGATAAGGGAGCAGTTCAAGAGAAGCGCACTCCCACCTTCCCAATTTTCTTCCCACGTTTTACTTCCATTAATAGATCTCTGGATAGTAAACAGTCTGTTCAAATAAGCAGCAATCTGCACATGGGAGCACTATACTTAGGAAGATTTATAAGGGTATGTCTATAATCTTCAGTACATCACCACTACCCAAGACACACTGCAGTAAGGTTCTCTACACAATAGTATATCTATGTGGAAATTTGATGAAACCTCCTATTGGTCAGTTTTCTAATACACTGACTGTCAAAAGATTTATTACAGAATCATAATGAACAGGCTTCATCGGATACTCATGAGAAGCAATTACATAGAAAGGATTCGTAAAGTATATATGAACAAACGGTGCACATCAAGTGTGTCCCACTGAACCGGTAGGTAAGAAGTGATGAGTGACCAGAATTTGAAACCGCGCAAATTTTAATTTCGTATTTAGCCGATTTTCACGGGATATATCGACGAAAACCTGGAAGCATTTCATCGATTATTATTATTTTTCCCCGAGAGAATAATTTTTTGTCAGTTGCACACAAATTTAGCGAAAATACAGCAAACGGGAGCGAGTCAAACTTCTGTTTTTTTCATTGATCTACTTTAACTATCATCAAAACAGTGCTTATTGTATATAAGATCCAAATAAAAACATCTGAGAAGTGAGATGTAAAAGAAGTTCACCAAGTAAAAATTCATGACAATTTAGACGACGGTCAAAATTTGTTTCAGGAGTTTTTCATAAAATTAAGCTGTAAAACTGAATTAGCTCTAAAGAAACCTATCGACCCAGAAGTTTTGTGAGCACCTCACAGATAAGGAGAAAGGCGTCTGCAGTGTCAGATAAAGGAGAAGAAAATACAGCTATTTTGGCACCCGCTTTATTGAAAATCTTGAAATTTTGCACATTACCTAATAAAACAATTTTCTTTTGAACGAGATACTCGGAATTACTCCAGGCAGAGTCACTAGATATACTGCTGCTTGCGTTATGCTCTAAAGTACACTTAATACTGTGTACGGTTCTGATACCTATTTTATCAACCTCTAACTCATCATCCTCTAATCATGTATATAATTCTCATCATTCCCTTTTCTTCCTGATTCAGAGAGTTCTCGGGAATCCCGAAAACATCCCATATTAATAATGTATTATATGCAGGCTTAACTATAAAATTCTTCACTACGTTTTCTTGCCCTAAACCAATGTTTACAGCTGACTGACTCTCCATGTAGATTGTACGAAATGTGATGGCCATGATAAATTAATTTATCGAAAGGATCGTGATTCTGTTTCTTTTAGATATCATAAATGAAAGAGGAACAGTTCGTTATTTTTAGCAACATTTAAATATAATTTGGGAAAATTTCTTGGGGAATTTTTTGTTTATTTGGCATCTAATTTGCATAGAATGTACAGCACGTTCAGCTTGAGCTGATCGGTTGTGGGCGTGAGTGGTCGAACAGCTGTTGACTGGGCGAATTTCATACTACACATTATGATGGTTTCATAAACTAATTTGCCTCGAATGAAAATTGGTGGACCTGGAAAGAATTGTCGAGATTGATGTGAGCAAAAGGAAAAAAAGACCAGGAGAACGTTTCGACCTGTTTGTTTAGTATACGAGTAAGGTTTATCCAGGAGCGGGACGTGTTTCAGTTTGAAGAGAGCTAGAAATTGTACCTCAACCCCAAAAGTAAGTTACAATAAATCCGAAAATGTTGAAGAATGTAGACGTGTGTTAATACTGTAATGCGGAAAAAGTTTCTACGATGGAAAAGGATGAATTTACTAAAGAATCACCCGAACCATGTTATTTACGGAAGAAATTGGAGTTAAGGAATTAGAAATATGTGAACGGTGAGTGAAAGATCTATTTTTCTTTAAATGCCAGTATAGTCAGTAGTTACGCCTGTCGCGTTCACAAACAAAATCGGATAACAGAATCACATACAATAATATACAATGGTGCCTCGTCCTTCGAATTTAATTCATTTTGGGTGGTCGTCGTTCGAACAGTTGTTCAAAGTTCGAATGAATTTTTCCCATTAAAGAAAGCGAATTAATTCCTTACCAGACCCCGAACATTTCGATAAATTTAAAACAGAAAATTCACATAATTTATCGGTAAAAATAACAGAATTAAATGCACGAATAATAATAATAATAAATTAAAACACAAAAACCATAAATAAAATAAATACTGTATAATAAAATGAAAATGGCATGTTTTTGTCTCATACTATTGACTTCGGCATATTATTATAGATGCATGATTTAATTATAACAGTTGTAATGTGTTCGGATAAAAAGCATGTCGTGCATATCACCCGGCAGTCCGAACTTCGAAGCATCGTTCGGACTCCAAGGCAAATATTTGTCCGATTTTGCGTTCGAAGTATTTTTAAAATAAAATTCATAACAGCCGGGAAAGTTACGCAACTCGTTACTGGATATTTTTATTTTATAACTTACTGTTTAAAAGTGAAAGTTTAAACTTTGATAGTAATTAAATTCATTTCAGCTGATCCTCGATATAACGAACTAATAGGGGAAAGCAATGGTATTTCATGCCTTATGGTCGTTGTATCTGACGATGTCACGATCAACTACTATAAAATTAACTCTATATAAGCAACCCCATATGTTTTGATAATTCGAGGAAAATGCTTAGGTGAGTAAGTAAACAATAGTAGGAATATAGGATTAATGGAACAACGCAAGAACCATGTGCCAAAAAAGGAGTTCCTACTGAAAGGTCTTCTAGTTAAACTAGCCCTTATTTGTGTGTTAGGAACGTGAAATAATATAAAATAAAAGGAAAACTTCACATGCCAGCCTGTTGTTGAGGAGCAAATTCCCGATCAACTACCAGTGTTCTGTGTTTGAAGCAAACAATAGCTGTCTTGCAAATATTCTACGCAATAACGGTTGTAATTTGATATTAGGCGATTACTTGAAAGACCCAAAGCCTACTATATTTTCACTTCCAAGCCTTTGAACAAGCTGATTTGATGCGTACAGCGGAGCCTTATTATAGCAGGAACCATAAAATAGAAAACTAATAATATTTACGTTCATCGTATTATATTTATTATAAACGATAGAAATTGAATGTTCCGTTACATCAACATTAAATGTTGAAAGCTTCGCTTGTTGCAAGCTTTCCGTAAGTACCGGATAGATAATTTTCATCCGATTCTGGAATAAATTTCATATCCCGAAATCCTACTTGCAATGAATTCTTTATATTCTGCTGAAATTCTTTGGTTTCTGCTAAGTCTACTTTCCTCAATAAATTCGCTTTTGTTGCTGAATCGAGCTCACTAATCGTGCAAACTCCCAAGTCAGTTACTTCGCTGCATATCATTCGATTTGTAATATCCAACTTATCTTCAGTATACAGTCCTTGTTCCTCTTCATAATGGAATTGTTTAAGAAATTCCTTCCTCTCTTGCATGTTTTCAATTTCCTCAACTCTGATGTCTTCCTTCATAGTTTCCATCTGCTCGAATAATTCGAATATTCGATTCATTTTTGTATCCCAGATATCTTGATCCCGTTGCAAATTCTGTAATTTTTGTGGTTTTTCTACGATTTTCCATTTCTCTCTTTTAATTTTTGATTGAATTTCCGATTCCAATTTCTTAATTTCCGTTCCCGTTCTTTCTACGTTTCGTCTTTCGTTCTTCAGTTTGTTGAACATCTCTTGCATGGTTGAAGTAATGGCGTCCTTCTGAATGCTTTGTTTTGGCAAATTGTCATAGATAAACTGGAAATTATGAATGAGCTTAACAGATTCCTGTTCTAAAATTCGAACTTTGTCCATTGTAATCCGTGATTTCCCTTCTAAATCTTTCGTTTTCATTCGAAAAGTATTTAAATTTTGCTTTAATTCCTCTATATCTTTCCTGATGTTGCATATAATATTCTGTAGTACGTATTCATCGTTCAATTCACTTATTTCCTTCTTGTTTTCATCGAGAGTAACTCTAAATATATTTTTTAATTTATCTAGTTTTTGAATAGATTTCTGAGATGAATCCATTCTCTCTAGCAATATATCTCTGACATCGGAGGCATTATTTTTAAAATCTTCCGTAAAATTCTCCATATTTTCATTTTCAGTTCTTAACTGGTCCACAAATTTACTCGTATCTTCCGCAATTTTAAGACCTTTTTGATACTCTTTGCTTGTATCCTTCCGTAAATTGTGAATTTGTCCTTCGATTTTCGTAAAGCTGGCGCTCAAATTCTTCAACTTCGATCTGTATTCCTGAATTCCGTTCCTCATCTCCAAGATTTCTTGTTTTATTGGATGAGTGTTTATTTCATTCTGCAGAACATCAGCCCTCTTCTCCAATTTCTGGATATTTTTTCTTAAGTGGTAATTCTCATTTAAAATCTTCTTCACCCTTTTCATAAGCGCTTTACTCTTATTATTGTACTTCTCAGCAACGTTTCCTTTTTTAATTATCCAATCACCGATTCTTGATATATCTTCAGGATTCACGCAAGTCGATTCCATCACCCGAGACAATTTTGATAACAAATCCACGTTCTCCTGATCGTTGTCTAATGAATCGAAGAGTAAAACTTGAAGGCCATCAGTTACCAATTCAGTTTCACTCATCACAGATGGTCCTTCATCCTCTCTCATACCACCTTTTGATAGTTTAACATCGATTTGATTTTTGTTTTCCTTTGTTAATTGGATATTTTTCGAGTCATCTAGATCGTATCTTCTGGTCCATTCCTGTTTTGTAGCCTTGTATCCTTCTTTTGAAGGAAGGGGCACACGATAGGTTTCTTTGCGTTGATCTACATTTTCATTTATTACGGCATAGTTTGAAGGATAAGTAGAATTGCCTAACTTCCGTTTCCTTCCTGATTTTGTAATTACTTCAGGTGATTCAGTAAGAACATTGCCTATCGAAGCTCTTGAACCGTTAGTTCCAGATTCTCGAATGGATCTAATTGATTCTACTAAGAAATCTTCACTGCTGAGTCTTCTATTTTCCTGTGTCGTATAAACTGTATCAGATAGATTGTGAATAGATTTTGTAAGGTTAGTATTATTGCTGTTATTTACTTTCAAATCAACAATTTTGCCAGATTTTCCAGAAATTTTCCTCGAATTCGCTTTGGAAATTTGAGATTTGTTAGACTTGGATCCTTCTTCTTTATCCATATTCTACAGAATGATCGAAGTTCTATGAAATTTAGCAATGAACTATTTGTTGTATTTGTTAAATTAGTAAAAACTAGCAATCGAAGATGATAAACTTTCTGCTCTTTTATCAATAGGAATATTGCCACGAGTGATTTATTATTATGTAATTCTTTATCAGTTTACAACTCAATTATTATGATTTTTAGTTTGTTAATTCACAATACGTAAGTTATTATTAAAAATCGCACGTTATTTACACACAGATATAATACATCTCCGTCTTACCGCCTAATTGGTTTCAAGAAAACCGTCGTAAAGCCAGCCGTTCTATTTCCTAACTCTCAAAGCACAGGAATAGAATTAGTAAATGTATTCAAAAGGGCGTGGTATTTACCATTTGGCTCAGGTGCCAAGCGTAATTGACTACATATACAGGAATCAGAGTGGCCGGGGTGGATTTCTCCGTCCCCCCAAACGCCTACAGTAATTCTGAATATTTCGTTCGGAAGATAATTCTTTTTTTATGTAGTGTGCAACATTTCAGATTTTTCCGTAGAGGGGTTGTCGAAATATAAGCAATCGAAAAGTGTAAAAAGCCGCCAAACAGCTGTGTTTCTTTCTTCTTTCGGCATGGCAGATGCCCCTACAGAAAACTACATGGTCTAGAAAGATCGAATTTTAAACTTAAGCTTCTCTCGTTATAAGTGAGGTGCCGGCGAAACTTCCGGGTCGATGGATCAAACTCCACCTAGCTATTTTACGGCTTAATTTTATGCTTATAAGAATAAAATTGCATGGAAACAAATGAATTTTATTCAAAATGTCATCCAGAATAACAAAAGTTCAAATTTATGCAAATTAAAACTCGGTCGGCGGCAAGTCGCGATGGATGTCGAAACCCAAGACCGGGTATGCCAAAATTGTTTGCATTCGCTAAAATGCATAAGGAAGAAACAGAAGTTAGACAAGTAATAGAAAAATGCAAGAGGCCGACATACATTCTGGAGAAACGATTGTATGGGTTCATCACTAGGATTAGAGAATAGTACAGGCATACCTCGACTTACGTCGTTTTTCGACTTACGTCGTTTTCCTGGAACCAATTACCGACGTAAGGCGAGGTATACCTGTATATTGATTGCACAAGGCACAGGAAAAGTGTTGAGTTACGTGACCTACTGTTAAACAATTATGGTTCCAATTTCATCATCAATTAAGTTATAGCAACGCAACACTTGAGCGATCCGCCTAGGGGGATGCCTTCCGGGAGGTCTTTTTAAGGGAAACTGGCCCCTATCTAGGCATTACAGACGTAGAGAAAACCCAAAATACTCTACTTGGCCAGCGTGTTCCGAGCAAGGCGCGAACCCATTACCGAACTCCCAGTATTTAGGATACGAAGACCGCTTGGCCACTGGTGGGCCGGAACCGTAAGTGACTTCGAGAGCTTATATCTTTCTATAGCTCTCGAAGCTTATATCTTTCGATAGAAAGATATAAGCTTCTCGATAGAAAGATATTATTCTCGATAGAAAGATATTATTCTATTCTCGAGAGCTTATATCTTTCGATAGAAAGATATAAGCTCTCGAGAATAGAATAATAGAATCATGTTTTTAAGCGCTAATGGAGTTATGTTCCTTCAGATCCTGGAATTAATTATTCTAAGGATGTTAGAGTTAGCCAACTTAGTGTTATGAATAATTTTTTAGTTTTAACCACCAGGTGTACAAAAGAAAGGGGTCCCCATGGGAACCCCTTTCTTTTGTACTGGACCCCCATGGGGAGTCCAGTATCAGGATTGTTGTGTGAACTGGTATTGCGAAAACTGGAGAAAAATATTCTTAATGATTCATGGCAGATATAGTGTACAGTATTTTAAAAGATAAGTATACGATGTTATTTTTCCAAATGATAAGAGTTATTGAATTTCTGGATAAGGTAATACTAACAAGGATGGGCTGAAACTGACGATGGAACAGAAGAATTCATTAAGATATATTTTTTAGGCATAAACATCGAATTTAAGAGGAAATTTAGTCTTTAGTCTATACATTAAACCAAGCGCACAATCCATTCTACATCCCATCTAATTCGAATGATCCATATCGATACAAACTGGCAACATTCCGGGCACTCGTTAGAAGAGCATATTTATATTGCAGTAGTGTACAGTCCATGACGGAATAAGGGTACTTAATGGAATTAAAGAAATGGCCAAAACCCTGAGATACAAAATTATCACGATAACAGGACTGATTAGAAACTATGAAGGAAGCAGACCAAAAACTCAAAACAGGAGACTGAATACAATGGCAAAGTTCACTTTTAAGAAGAACATGAAGAACATTATGAAAGAAATGGCAGATTGTAAAGGCTTTAAAACAATGGTTGCAATTGCAAATGCAATTGACACTACTGCCTCCCTATAGGTGGTGAGTAAACATAGGGGATGAAAAGAAATAAGTGGGTGATAGGGGTGCTTAAGACAGGATCCTGACTGAACAGTGACCATAGGTGAGGGTTGGGGTCACTGACCTTTCTTGTTTCTCTATTAAAAAGGGTAAGAACATTGCATCTAATTGTTAGCAGATGTGGAGAACAATACTGTATATGGTAATGACACAAAGTGTGAGGTTTGTAGAAATGCTAGCATTTCTAAGAATATTTTCAAGCATTTCTCTTGCAAGGGTAAATGGTTAGGGGCATTAGATATAAGTGTATGGAACACCAAGGAGGCAGTGGCTTGAAAAAGTTTGGGAATTGCTACTCTAAACAAGTTCTAATTTTCAAACAAGTGCCAAATATTTACAGTATATTGCTGAATGACAAAGATACATTAAGAGGAGAAAACAGGTGTGTACAAGGTACCAGTATCTGGTATCTTGTACACACCTGTTTTCTATGCTATCTTGTATACACACTATGAAAACATGCAAGTAGGAATAAAGAAAAATTATATTGGAGTCACCAAAAGAAACTTGGGAGTTACACTTAAAGAAGAATATAGTGTAAAAAAGGGCTTTTACAATACAGTACTCTCTCAGATATCATAAACTGAAGAATCTACGATAAAATTGGTTGATAATTTAAAATATATCTTAGCAAATGTAACTTTAACTAAGTGTTTCTATAAAGTTTATTTTTTACAATAAACTTCCATGCTGATGGTAAACTGTCTGCATCTCTTGGATTAATACATTTATCCCCCGTATAACACTGTTCGTTGTTCCGTTTTATATGAATTCCATGTTGCATGAGTAACTTAGATTTTACAAATACGTGAGCCATTCACAGATCGGCACATGTATTTGTAAATTCTAAGTAACTCATACAACATGGAATTCATATAAAACAGAATAATCAACAGTGTTATAGGGGGTTGACTGTACAGTACATGCATTTCAATTTTTTTCAGTGTTCAGCGCCAATGTTGAGGATTACAGTCTTAAATATAAAAAAATATAAAAATAGAACTAGAATTGTATTTCATTTCACTTTTGTTAGAATTTAACTTTACTTTAGAGTTTTTGCTACATTTATGTCAGAATTTTATTTTTTTGTTCTTTACATATTTGAGTGTAAAGTTTGGTGTTCTAGTGCTGTATTTTGAAATGGCTTGTAACTGATGATCCAAAAATCAGTCATCAGAGGACACAGATTAAGGTTATCATCTGTGCCAGAGCATGGCCCACACATTAGGCTGAAAACATTAATGTAAAGCTAATAAATTTTTCAGCATCTTCGCTTTACCCCTAATTTTAACAACAAACATTCACAAAACACCAGTTTTGTTTTTCTTATAAAAAAGATTACTTTTATTTAATACACATTCATTATAAACAATTACATTTTTTTCTCATTGGTGATGTTTATTCAAATAAATGATAAAAGTGTGTCTTCTTTTAAATATATTATTACAATAAATATTTAATTAAATTTATATATTATAAATCATTTTTATATATGTATAAAAAAGGAAATATCAGTAATGGAAAGTTTAATAAATTATGATACAAAATTCAATAAATAAGATAAATGAAAAAATAGAAGTTAAGTGATAACAGAGCACATCCCTAAAGTCTCTTCTACAAATCACTATTTTAATTATAAATGGATTATCATATACAATCCATACCCTAAAAATATTAACTTATATCTAAATAGCATTTTCAAAGTATTCAGTTTATTAATTAATACTTAGAACAACAAAAAAAGTGCAATTTTTCTTACAAATTATTTGTTAAAACTATAAACATTTGATAATATCAATGACAAATATATATATATAATATCTGTGTCAATTCTATTTAAATATAAATATTTTAAATCATAATAAATTGCAAGATTTTTTATCAAATACCAGCAAAAGGCACATACTTCTTTTTTTTCCTTTAATAATAATTTTATTAATAGAATTTTAACCTTTTTTTAATATTTTGAATATAAAATTTTATATTTTTCATTTTATTGCACAGAAGAAGAAAATTTGAACAAAGAAAAGATTTCCGGTTTCATAAAATTGCTAATTTAAATTTACTTATAAATATAATACTAAAATATTTGAGCATGTGAACAACAGTACAATGCACACTTTATCCTCTATTTTCATGATATAATAAAATATAAATTGTCTTACTGATTTTTATAACTCAAATATGCAAAACATTAACAAAATAATCCTATTTACTAAGTATTACAGGAAAGTTTTATATATATATTGGAATCTTTCCATCAAACCACTTTCAAAAATATGCATTCCATAACAATTTTATTTTGATGTCAGTTATTCATTTGTAGCATGTTAATAAACTAGTTATACAATTTTATTATATAGTAAACTTTGTATCTTATTGTATCTACTGACCAAAGAATAAAAAAATTCTACCAAAACAAAATAAATTTGCATTATATACTTTTTTCCTCTCATAAATCAAATTTTACTTTTTTTAAAATTTTCTTTGCATCTTTGCAAAATTGGATCCTATCTCTCAGATTTTCTTCTATTTGACAAAGAATTCTTTTTCATTATGAAACTCTGACACATAATGCACAAAACTTCACACAATTCAGAAATGGTGATAGAAATATTTTTAAAAACAAAATAGAAACAGCATTGCTTCTATTCATATAAAAAAATGAGCAGCTCATTGAAATGCAAACAGAAGTACAAAAACTGTATGCATATTCATTTTCAATGGTAAATACGACTTAGGATTTGTGTGTATTTGGATATCAATTTATATCATTAAAGCCATATTACTATGAATTTGCTAATAAAATATATACTGCACTCTGTCCTGTCCCAATTGTAACAGGCTGGACCCCAATTGTGCTTTTCACACAAAAGCTTCATATTTCACTCTAATCAAATTTGTTTGGTTTTCCATCTTTAACACTTGTATTTTTCCTTTTTTATTTCTGGCGTTATGAGTTTTTGGCCAGGCTGAGAATGGGATGGTTCGACAGCGAGACCAACACATTCCAGATTGTCTGAAAAATTTCTGGGGTGGCTCACTGAGAACAATTGGCTGCCACCTTAGCCAACTGGTGCTCCGAATGTCAATGGTTGTGACATGTATAGCAATTAATAATCCTTTAACTTTAGATGCAAGACATTCACTTTCATATGATGTCAAACATGCATTAAAATTAAGTACAAAACAGATATTTTACTCAGCTCTGTCAAAATGCATTAATTTGATAGATTACGAGTCAGAGCATATTCTGAGTCCAAAATGTCATTTATCGAGTCCCAAATGTATTTATTATGTTTATTTAAAAAAACAGAATGGAAAAACCATAATTAATAACAACAGTTTACAAGAAAATAATAATACTTTAAAAATTATAGTTTAAATTATATTAATTACATGACGAGAACATTGACACATCTGACTGAAATATGTTGTTTTTTTTCTCAACATCACAAATGTGTTTAAAGAATGTTTTTTTAATGGAATTTTTCAAAATTACTTTAATAAAAGTATAATTTGTAAAATTAAATTTTTCATTATAAATTTATATGAATTAATATTGAAAACATTGCCATCTTATAAGTATACATCATCTGTATAAACTGAAATTTCTACCTCAGAGGTGACTTGGCACCTGTTTTGAATTGTTATATATAAAATTTTAAAATAAGTTCAAATGAAAATTACAAAATTGTTAATTGTTTTGATTAAGAAATATGTAGCAAAAAATTTTAAAAAATATTCAGCTTAATTGTTTACTCTAAATATATATATCAAATTTTAATATATTAAAAAAAATTGACTGACAATACATAGTAGCCTTCTATTCACAGGTTTTAGACTGCATGAAATCTTGCTTTTAGACTTTAGAAATCTTGCACTGTCCCTCCTCGGACATAAATCATCTCTTTGTCTGGCATATCCATGCTATATATGTTACCAGCCCATTAGTCACTTAATAACTATCACATAATCACAATGCTTGTGTTTAAGTAACCCTTATTTTACTTTACAATGGCACCAAAGCACAACAGTATGGTATATTCTAATTGTCAGCATCAGTAAGGTTCTTCCTTAAATAAAGATAAAAAGTATAAGTAAAAAAATGAAATTTCTCTACGTTTCTGCCAGATTCACATAACTTTTAGCACTATTTATGGTGTCAAGCATCTGTCGAAAGTCTTGGAATGTATCCACCACACAGATAAGGGAAGCTACCATAATAACTTACAATGTTAATCCAATAAGTAGAATCAAATATAATCTATTTGATTCTACTTATTAATATGTCATTAAGTTATAAAACTGTTACCATAAAATTTACAGACTTATCAAAATGATAAGATAAGTGTACAGTTGGAGGAATGGATCCATGCAAGTAGAGAAGAGAGAAGAAAAAAACTGCCTGTATTATAAGTTATGGATGTGGGCAGGTGGATGGGATAAGTCACATAGGAGGAAATCTATCTAACATTCTCAAGGAGACAACATTTCTGCCCATCTGCCTCAAACTGACAAAATCACTAACTCAAATCTGACACCCTACTCATTAACAAAAACACAAATATGAGGACTATTCAATAAGTAATGCACATAATTTTACTTCTCAGCTGTCTTTCATTGGAATTGAACGAAACTTTGCATAATGTATTTTTGACAATTGTCGTATAACGACATGAAGTTTTCATTAGGTAGTTGTAAAATGGCAGCTGCACTTAAGACATGTACAAAGCAGAGAGCTGTGATTGAATTTCTTTTTGCAGAGCATGAGACCATCTGAAACATTGACAGATGGTTACAACATGTCTATGGGGATGAAGCAGTGGATAGGAGTACTGTCAGATGATGTGTTAGCAGAATGTCAACAACAGACCAGGGTAAAGTGAGACTGTCAGATCTTCCGTGCTTGGGATGGCCATACACTGCTGTGACTCCGGAGATGGTTCAATGCGCTAATAGGCTTATTTGAGACGACAGGCAAGTAGCAACCAAACAACTTGCTGCGCAACTAAGCATCTCTGTGTTTAGTGCCAACAAAATTATCCATTGCTTAGGGACCCACTTGGCACAAACCTTTGAATAATCTAAGTACCTAACTGAAAACAACAAGGAGCAAGAAGGACCATTTGTGCAGAGTTCCTTGAACACCATGAAGCTGATGAAGATTTCTTATTCAAGATTGTCACAAGAAATGAGACATGGATTCACCATTTTGAACCTGAGACCAAACAACAATCCATGGAGTGGCTTCACAAAAATTCCCATAGGAAGAAAAAGTTCAAATCAGGACACTGTGGCTGGCAAGATTATGGCCACAGTGTTCTGAGATTCTGAAGGTGTAAGTCTGATTGTTTCACCAGATGGCAATGTGTCAATAAACTCAGAGGTTTACATCAACACTCTGAAGAAGTTGAAGAGACAATTTAGGCATGTTCATCCCCTTAAAAATGTTAACCAAATTCTCCTTCAAAATGATAACATGAGGTCACACACTAGCCTGTGCACGTCAAGAGATCACAAATCTCGGATGGACTACTCTTCCTCACCCACCCTAAAGCTCAGATCTTGCACCTTCTGACTTCCATTTGTTTGGCCCCCTGAGGGAAGCGATATGACAACAATGAGCAAATCATAGGAGACATCAGGAAGTGGCTGAGAGAGGAAACCAGTTGAGTGGTACCGAACTGGCATACAGGCTTTAGCATCTAGGTAGCGTAAGACCACAGAGATTTAAATGAAGACTATGTGGAAAAAGGGTACTTATAGCCAATTAATTGGGGAATAATGTAGTATATTTGGATTACATAAATAAGCAATTACCTATAACCAGCAATAATTCTCTTATAAACAAACATTTTCTTCCATTTTTAACAGTCATCACCAGGTTTCTTTCTATGCTTTGGAATGTTTGTAAAAGAATGCATCTTCCAAAAATTCAAAAATTGCACATCTTGAAGATAAGCACATGTTCAATGTAGCTCTTTAAAAAAAAATGAGTCTTCAAACTTCCTATTTTACTGGCTTCCTATTTTAAAAATTCAATGTTTATATAAATTATAAAGATAAACTTGATGATGATCTATTTTACATCAAAATATGCCCTCCACACAGCTGCCAATGAGTCCATTTCTTTAAAATTGATGGCTGTTCCCCCTCTTGAACATTTTAAATATCTCCAGATGGCCTGGTCCTCGCACCATTGTAGTAATCGTGCATTATCAAAGTCTACCCTGACGTCGTCATCAATGGTGTAAGAAGCCAATGCTGTAGTGTGGAAAGACTTTAATTCTCTTATAAACATTAGTTTATAAGAGAATTAATGCTGGTTACAGGTAATTTCTTATTTATTTATTGAATTCTACACCAGTAATATCATGAGGATTGTATATTTGGATTTGTAAAAAAATAAACCTTGAGTAAGAAAAAGAGCTTTGTGCATTACTTATTGAATGTCCTAGAAAAGCAATTTTTTTAGGGGACTCTGTCATTTGTACACATTTCTCTTCTACGGCAAACTCAAATTTAAGTTTACTAAACTACAGAATTATATAATTACAGCAACCTCTTTTAAAGGTGCATCCACACATTTGCTGTTTGCCAGATAACAAATATTCACCTTTTGTCAAACTATTTTCCAAAGTGTTTGTCACTCAGTAAGCACACATCTACAGACATTCAATGTGGGAATGACAAATGTTCATTTGAGATTTAGAAAATGGACAGTTCTCAAACAATAATTTGTACTTTACAATATGTATCTGTATGTCCAAAAAAAAAAAAAGAATAGAAGCAGATGGATAAATAATTTGTACTACTGCTTTTATAGTTACAAGTAGTTCATATTTGTTAATGAAAAACGTGCCTAAAAGTTGATGATAGTGGATGGTATCACTTCACCAAAGCATAAAAATGTGAATGTGAGAAAGAGGATTTTTTTAAAAGAACAATAAAATAGTCATATTCCAAAAAAAGACCAGGAAAAATCTACATGTAAAAAATAAAACAAAATATTTAAATTATAAATCAAATAAAAAAAAATAAACTCAAAAATATAAGACTAGATCTAGTCTTAAAAAGACTAAAATAGCAATACTGATGACCAAATACATGAAAATACACAAATGTGTGGAGGCAAAAATATTTGTCCTTTTATTCAGCACAATTTACTGAAAATAATCCAGACAAATATTGAACATTCATCACAAGTAAATCGTCCCCACTATTCAGTGCTTGGCTTTTGGCAAATAGCAAATGTGTGGAACATCCTAATAATATGCTCAGTAACACAAATTCTTCATGGACATTACTCACATTGAAAAATACTTCATCTGAATATTTTCACTCTTTCTTTTGTCTAAATTACACTCAATCTGCCACTGCAATGCAACCAAGTGCACATATACTGATGCAATTCCACCTGCTCCATATATTCTTCCCATCCCATCCATCTGCCTTAGTGTTACCTTCAGTCTACAAAATCTTTTGCAATGCCAAGATAAGATTATTATGGACAAATATATGTAAGAGCAAAATGATTAGATAACAAGTACAAAAGTTACAAGTGAAGAAAAAAATATATATAACTTTATGGAACATTGGAAAATCTTGATTTTGCACCAACTACTTTCAAATTGCACTTGAGCTGAAGAGGCAAATCATTTCAGTCCAATGTTCAGCTTACAAGCTAAACCAGGTCTTGAGCATAGAACAATGTATAGCAATACAAAACCTTCTCTCAATACTTTAAAGTACATTTACCTATATTGTTTGTTTGGTTAACTAGATAGAAAAAATTTGAAAATGAAAAAAAAAAGTTAATGACTTTTGGAAGTTTTACAGAAGCTGGTAAATACACTAAAATTATAAATTAATTTTTGGAATGGATGTTACAATGGAAATACATAATGAAAATATTTCTATTCATATCTAATGTAGGAAAAATATGAATCATTCATTATTTCTGTTTCCTACTGAGCAAGGCTGCAGAGTCGGTAAAAAAACACTCAACTCCGATT
This sequence comes from Centruroides sculpturatus, assembly GCF_000671375.1. Classification (NCBI taxonomy): domain Eukaryota; kingdom Metazoa; phylum Arthropoda; class Arachnida; order Scorpiones; family Buthidae; genus Centruroides; species Centruroides sculpturatus. The sequence continues at coordinate 72,627 of NW_019386120.1, read as the reverse complement.
CCTGCAAAATTAAATACCAAGTCATTTTATGGGGGCAGAGGTGCTCATAGGGGGTATCCTACTCTGTTTGGGTAAACGCCCCAGGCTTCTTTCACTTTTATAGTATTTTTGATATTTAACTTACATTAATACAGTCGACCCCCCCATAACACAGGTTCCTATAGTTTGGATTCCTATATGACGGCAAAAAAATTGCGACTGGTATCCATACAAACATGGTAAAAAAACTCCTATAATTTGGTAAAGCGTCATCGGGCAACCGAACTACTTTCCGCCGTCCAGCGCCACGCTACGGAGAGTTTAGGTGGGTAAATTGAGTTTACTATCGTCTATACAGTATTATATATAAATTCGATACTGTACATATAATTTATATATTAATTATATATAAATTAGGTACTGTATATATAATTATATATAAACTTAATTTATTGTAACTTTATTATAATTATATATATACTTTCTGCCGTCCAGCGCCACGCTACGGAGAGTTTAGGTGAGTAAGTTGAGTTTACTATCATCTGTACAGTATGTAAATTAGGTACTGTAAATCTAATACAGCACTAATTTTATACATTTCTTGTGAAAGAAACATTTCTTATTCAGCAGCCATAAAAGTTATTTATATTAATGATGTCTCCAAAGTTCAACAAAGTTTTCGCAGAAAAATAACTTATCAGAAATCGCGGCCGTCGTTTGGTGCGCTGCTTCGCAACGAAAACAAGCTTAAGCAATGGCGACATCGAACGGTGCACACTCGGTAAGTAATCCTACAATTTTTTGTTTATAGCATAGTTTATATGGATTATTCCCAAAAAAATATATGTATTTTGGAAATGTTGAGTCAAATTAGTCTAGGAACCGATTAATTTTATGGAAGAAAACCTTTCAAACAGCCGTAGTCTGTAAAGTGCATACGTGCCAGGCTGTGATTGGCAAGGACTCGTACAAAATGGATTCATAAAGAACGGAACGTATCTACCGTGTTATAGGGGGGTCGACTGTATTTATTTGTATAAAAAAATTAATTTTTAACAAATATTTAATAAGAGGAGAAAGGGGGCAATAAAATTCTATATCTTCATATATTCAACATCATTTGCACTTCAATTTCACCCTTCTAGAAGAGTTAGTCCAACTAAAAAGTGTGCGCTCTGGCTACTTCAGCCCCTTGTTCAGAAAAGAAAAATATATACTCTGATCAATTAGTCTGGCTCATTCAGAAAAATAGAGTACTTATTTAGAGCAGGGCTAATAAGGAATGATTCAAAAATATTCAAATTTAATTGAGTCAAAATAATTTAACTACTAAAAACACAAATACTACAAAGAACAGTTCATATTTAATAAATTAAATTGATGCATTTTGTATTTAAAATAAATTAATAACAACAAAATACAAACAGAAAATTTATTATATATTTATTAATTTTTTAAAATCTTTCATTTAAATAAAAGAAACTGAAATAAATTTAAAGTATGGGAGTCTGAGTCGACACTTTTTCAGCCTCCGACTCCTCTAGCCACAAATTCCTCCTGACTCAACTCCACAGCCCTGCTATTGAGATGTAAAATATAATAGTTTAACTGACAATTTTCACAACAAAAATAGTCAATCAAGTAAGAATTTATTCAACTCACTGTTAAAATAGCAAATATTTTGACCTGTTTAACGTATACAATTATTATTTATATTTTTTGTGCCACCAAATATATTCATAATGTGTTTGGCTAAATTTTTATGAAAGGTAAAAAGCAAAAAATTTATTTTAAATTCAACTATTAGCATTAAAATTAAAAACATAAAAATGCAAACATTGATCATCAAATTGGTTCTTTCTTTGAGTATGTATTTTATAGCTGTTTTCAGAGAAAAGTAATAATTCAAACAGAAAATGAATTAGACCTTTCTAATACTATGACAAATGATCCAACTGTCCAAGCTATTAATGTGTTTTATCCTAGTTACATTCATGTGTTACTTGAATGGCTGATAAATAATGCCAAAACAGATGATTTTGTATCTCTCACAGATCAAATATATTTTTTGTCTGTATCTCAACTGCTTTCGTTAATAATAAATGCAGTCTATACTCTAAGCTTTAAAAAGTATTCATTTTAAATCAATAAAAAAAAAACAATAGAAAATGTTGAAAGAATCATTTTTTAAAATAATCCATAATTTAAGGATATCTTAAAAGATGAATTATAGTATTGAAACTAAAGTGTCAATCACTTTTCTCTAAAAAAAAAGCCAGGCTGTATCCAAAAGATGTTTTACTTTTACCCTAGCATTCATTTTCAAACCATTTGCAAATTAAACTTTGTCTTATTGTGAACTATTTGAATGAGTGAAAGCAAACATTTATTTAGGAATTATTTGTACCTCTATGTACATAATGTTTCAATTTTGCTTTTTATATTGTCCATGTAGACCTTGTTTATGAATAGGACATATGCTGGTGTAGGTTTGAATTAGCAGAGGAAACCAATTCAAAACTACAATATTATAATACACCTTGTTTATAAATAGGACTTATGTGGATAACATAAACTTATTTAGGAAAATTATTGAGAAATCAAAGTGAATTATTTTGCCTTCTATTAAAAACATCCTAACTGTTTTAATAATTAGCAAATTATTGTATATTACAAAGCATTTTGGTTAAAAATGTGATTTCAACTTGGCACAAAGATAACAATTCCAATACATTTGAATGCTGCTTGCCTATTATTCAAAAATATATCAAAAGTGCTATTTCTATATGACAATGCATGCTTTACATCAACAAATATTCTGACATTAACATTTGCTCTTCAATTGGAATTAAAAAACAAAAATACCATGCTATAACTTATATCAAAGCTATTCAAGTTTGATTCTTATTTGTCATTTTAAAATAATGCCATTTTAATCAAAATATCCAAAACTATTTTCAATATCAAGTTTCCACACCAATGACCAGTGTGTATTTTTGAAAGTGTGTTTTAAATTAAAAACTTAATTCTCTTTTAATCAAGCACAAAAATATTATGTATTGAAGAAGTATTTACTATAAAAGCTATATTATGTGATAATTTCATTTTTTTTCTTCTCAACAGGTAAGTCTCGGTCATGATGCAATTCACATCCCAGTACAAACCTGCTAGTGAAAATTAGTTTATTTTATTTAATGAATCTTGAATTGTTGTCCAAAACACTTCCTAATAGTGTCACTTTTTTCTTTGATAAAACTTCTGTTTTTAGAGTTGAAAGTGATTTAGATCAGATCTCCAAAATCCATAAAAACCATACACAATTATCTAACTACAATGCTAACACTACCTTATATTTTCGATTCTCTTAGAGAAATGTATGTATAAATAGATTGTTTTTCTAACACTAAAATAGGACTTTGAGTCACTAGTGATAAACTGTGACAGTTCCATCCTTGGGTGATGAAACATTAATAGTGACAAAGTTCTTAAATCTCTATAATTGCTGTCTAGTCAATATATTCACATTTGAGTGGCATGCACTAGAACAAGGAAGTTCACCAAAATAATATAATTAAACCGTCATGTTCTACTCTTTAAACTTAACGTGTTTATGTTTATTGTGAGCAATATTTCAATTTTGAAGTCTGAGATATGGACAACCATAAATGACAACCAATAAAACTATTTTAAAATAGAACAGAAAGGTAAGGCAAGTTAATTGTGTAAAATAATGGCAGTGAGAAAACAGTTAAGAAACACTAAAATTAAAACAATATAATGATGATTAATAATCAATGTTACATAAAAATTGTTTTAATTTTGTAAATTAATTGTTTGATCAACATTAAAATTTTAGTCATTATTTAGATTGATTAATATTAGAAACTGTATATATATTCATTTATTCAGATTTGAAGTTTGTTAGCATCATCACAGATTTCTATGTTACACCTAAATAATCAACTTTGGATTCAAAAGTGAGCATATTTCTAATTTAGCCTTAAAAACTCCCATAAAATAATTGACCCTTTAAAGTGTATAATTTGGCTACAGTATTATATTTGAGCTGTTTTATTTTACAAATTTTCTTTTGCAAAATAAAAATATAATTTATGACAGAATCAGACTTTTAAAAACAGCAACTACTATAGATTACCTACTTTTACAATCCAATTGGTTCATCAAAAAATGTTGCAAAATGAGCGATCATAAATCAAATTCCCTTTCCCTTAGATTCAACTTCATAACTTGAGGTTCTGTTCCTAAAACTAGAACTACAAGACAGCCAATAAAACCAACTACAGTACTTCATAAATAATAAGTTTATACCTGTCATAAAAGTGGGGAGTCATAAGGCAAGAGTTTCAATAATATAAGCAAAACCACGATATTGATATTATCATTAATAAAACTAGTAAAAACTAGTTAGTAGTAAAACTAAACAATATTGATACGCTATTGACAATATTTACAAATTCTCCATTAAGACATTATTCTTTCTAACAATAAACAAAATTGATTCTAATAACTGTTTTAACTTTTTAAATACTGAATTCATGTAAGTGTCTAGTTATCCTTTTATAATTATTTTGCAGAACATAAAATAGTATGATCATTTTCATTTATATTTAATTGAGTATAAGTCACACACAAGATTGTCAGTTATTAAAGTAGATAAATAAAACAGAAATTTAGTGCTTATACTTTAAAATAGACTTTTTAATTTAATTGGGAATACCATTACTTAGTTCAAATTCACATTAGACTGGCTTTTTTCTACAGAACAAACCATTTAAGTTGGCTATCTTACAATAATATAGGAATTGGTGATAATCCCAAAAATTAGATGTTTAACTCATCTAAATTCTTATAAACAGCTTCCAGAAAAAGAAAGGAAATATCATATTTCTTTTCAAGAAGATTTTGACCACCATAAAAGTATTTTTTGTGGTTTATTTGAAGTTAACAGGAATAAAGTTCTAGACTATTATATTATTTATTTATCCATGCTATCAAAAATATGCAACTTTTGAAAATCATTTGAAAATTAGGGAAAATAAAATTAATTCCAAGTTTTAACTCTAATGTTCAGACTTAATAAATTGGCAGTGTTTTTTTAAATCACTAGAATAAGCATGCCAGATTTCAGCACTTATTCATTTGCTGACTTATTTCTATAAATAAATTAAAAATTTTCAAAAAATCACCGTGACAAAACTGCCACAAGACAGCATACAAATACTAATGCATTAAAAAAAAAAATGTCTATTCTTTAAACTCTTTTACTCTTTATTATTAACTCTATTATTAACTCTTTAAACACAAAATAAGACAAAACATACTTAATCCATTCAAGATGAAATCAGCCAAAGTTTTTGGTATACAAATTCATAGCCTGAGGAGTAAAAACAATTTTATCTCTGGGTACATAGAAAGAAGAAATTTTCAGAGCTTAAAGAGTTAAATAATAGGAAATAAGAAAATAATTGTAAAGAAGTATATTTTTGACAAAAATCCTTTACTCCCACTGGTTGTTATTTTCGGAAAAATTGAATTTACCACAGTTGATCTCATCCACCGTTCTCAGAAACTGATTTGTCTTTGCTTTTGTCATGCTATGATGAGATGACTGCATGGTCTTTGAATTCTTCTCATTAACCAGATCTTTACGAAATTCGTAAACCAATGGGAATATGTGTTCAACGGCTGCTTGCACATTATTGATGCTTGGAGCTAAGTCAAAATAAAATTAGATTGCATAATTAAAATTTTAATCGAGAAAACTTTCCATAAATTTAAGATCAAACTGTATTTATATTTAGCAATAAGAAATATAAAAGATTAATAACAAAACTTGTAAAGTCATTATGTAAAAAAAATCCATTATTATTTCAAAACTTTACACCATTACTTAACACAAGACCACACGTTAGTGGTGAATTGGCCACTTTTGATTTCGGTAATTTGCTAGTATCATTCTGAGATTTTGTGATTTTTTTAATCATTTCAGGGAAAGTTTATTTTGGAAAAACAATGATTTCTAGTCCAAAAATAAGTTTTTAAAATAATATCAATTTTACCATTGATGCCAGTGGCAATCAATTGACCATATGTTTTACAATGTATTTTTGTATATACTTTAAATGATACAAGTTCACTAATTTACCACTTATAACCCAAAAGGGTATAGTATGTACTGTACAATAATTGAAAATGACATTTGCCGCACCACCAGTTTCAGAAGGCACAGCTGCCAGATCTAGACTTGCAGTTTTTCTAGAAGTTTCCCAGCCTTTCACTGTCATGTCTGAGTTGCTTTGTTTGCTATTTTATAGATTGTTTCAAGGAAACATTATGTATTTTTTGCTTAAGCATGATCCTACTGCAGATGAAATTCTGAAAGCTCTCCAACTCAGTATGAAGGTAGAGTCAGATTCAGAGTGCAGTTTTAAGCCTGAAAACTCTATTTCAACTTCATGCAATAGTGATTCATCAGAGAGCAATCCTAATGATTCCCCAGAGGTATTATAGAATCACATTAATGTCCATCCAGGTAAGTAAAAACTAAATTTATTTGTAGGCTTACCATAAAATTTATTTGTTGACAACCAAATAGCCTAGAAAGAAAGATCAATCATCAAAAATTGTATTCTGAAACAATGAAAGTGAATAAATGGTAACTACTATTTTGACAGACTTTGTTGTTTTCAATTTTAACTTTAAATAAAATTTATAATTAGGGGCTCTTATTTCTAATTAAGTATTCATGACAAATACCTTTCTCATTTCATATATACAGATAGCACGCTTGCTCATAGGAGCAGAGATTGTACTCATAGGCAAGTTGCTCATGTCACCACTTGAGGAAGAGGAAAGGGTAATGAAACATGTAGACAACACCACTGTAAGAAATATGTCTCCTCTTTATACTGGTTTATTTATGTCTCTTTGTATCTTATCTTGCTTCAACATTACAGGTGTTCTAGAAAATTGTTCACAAGGAAGACCAGATACCGATGGTCAGGAATTTGGCTTTAATGGGACACGGGGCATATTGCATCTGTAAACAGACCAGAAAGGAGAAGTCAGCAAAATGTTCTTCAAGAGAATGCTAGTCCTTGAAGACATGCAAAACATTACACAAAAGAAGTGTTCCCAGCAAGTGCACTTCACCCATGCATTAGTGACCCAACATTGAATATGATAAAGAAATATACTGAAACAGAAATCAGCATTGTATGCAATGATAATTCATGGAATTTGAGCTTAGAAAGGTTTGAAGCCTAATAAACGTTTCCAACTTCCAAAGGCTCCTTAATGTCAAATTGAAGAAATTGCATGATTTCTAAAATCTATTTTTTGCTATTCTTTGAGTGGAAAAGGAAGGATCCCACTCCCTATTCCACAAATCTCTCAAATATTTCACAAAGTGCACCTCAAGTATAAAATTCAACTTATTGCTGTATTTTGTGTGTGTGCAAAAATTTTCAAGTAAATTTTGAGTCCTGAAAATAGCTTTCTGGATGGCAGTGATGATGAATTTCTTGCAAATGAAATAATCATACCCATATTAATCTGATCTTCACCAGTCCTCTGCTAATTTACTTATTTTGTATTTATCTTTTGCTATTTACATTAGTAGTGAATGGTTGTAACTGATTTTATATTTGTATCTTGAAATTACTACAACATTATTTTTAAAAGATTTATTAGAAGTACTGTCTTAAACACTAGAATGAAATAGCCATTGTTTTATCAATGTAACTTCATTAAACAATACTGAAAATGTAATTTTTACATTTTCTGATAAAATTGATATTTTTTAAAAATTTATTTACCCTATAAAATATCTTTCTGCTAAAATTTACAGTAATAATAGTTTTATATATTCAATAAATAAGTCATGTATATTACCTGTAACAGTTATACTACCAGTTGAAAATATCTTCATCGTCGCTCTTAGATCTTTAATTTTATATGTAACGGCGGGATGAAGTTCGGGTTCGTAACTGTAATTAAACACAGAATTTTAAATCAAATATAAATTAAATAGATATAACCAAATTTTGATTGTAAGATGCCATTAGCAAAGTAATAACTTTTTAATATATTGAGTTGTTCGAAAAGTAATTTTTTTTTTTTTTACCACCAGAGATTAGTTCTAATTTTACCTGCCATTTTCATTCTAATTCACATTGTCTTTATATATATTGACAGCTGACAATTTAAGGCTTATTTGTAAAACATTTTGTTTGATTTTGTGCAATTGCTTTTTTTTTTTTTTTTTGTGTCCCATCAAATATGAAAAGTCAAAAAAAGCAGCATTTTCAACATATTTTGCTTTTTTATTATCAAAAAGTTAAGAATGTTGTTCAAGCAAGAAAAAAATTGTGTGATATGTATGGAGAAGATGTGTTGACAGAATGACAGTGCCAAAACTGGTTCATAAAATTTTGATATTGAAGATGCAGCATATTCTGGAAGGCAGCTGAAGCTAATGAAGACAAAATAAAGGTATTGGTTTAAGTGAAATTTGGTTTTGTCTACATTTGACAATGTTATGGAAGTGAGACATAACATTGTCGTTGAAAAGGTTAATGACATGATTGCTACTGCCTTATCAGGGTGATACCTTTCAACAAAGCTTTGCACTTCATCCGTTTTGATCAATTTCATTAATAGGGGCACTAGGCCCATTCTCCCTTCCCTGGGAAGTATAGAGAATTGACCAACTGTCTCTCTAATCTATGGTCGGCTTGCTAAGTAGCTTGTTTGTAAACCAGTGCAATTATGAGTTTGAAATTCTGTTCATTAAATGAGGTGCTTGAAAACCAAGGTTTGACTGTAGGCCTACATATATATNTTTTTTTTTTTTTTTTTTTTTTTTTTTTTTTTTTTTTTTTTTTTTTTTTTTTTTTTTTTTTTTTTTTTTTTTTTGAGTTTCTAGCAGACAATTCCACAACTGATTTGAAAGTGTATTGCCATCAACTGGACAAATTGAGTGATATCATTAAACAGAAAAGGCCAGAATTGATCAACAGAAAATGTGTAGTATTTCACCATGATAATGCCAGACCTCACACACATTTCGTAACTCGTCAGAAGCTGTTACAGCTGGAATGGGATGTGCTATCACACTTACCATATTCGCCAGATCTTGCACCCTCGGATTATTACTTATTCTAGTCTTATTTACAAGTTTTTTAAACAGTAAAACATTTACTTCAAATGAAAATGTCAAAAATCACTTGAACCAGTTTTTTGTAAGCAAAGATCAAAAATTTTATGAGTATGAAATCATGCTACTACCAGAAAGATGGCAAAATGTATTGGACCAAAATTGTCAATATATAATTCAATAAAATATTTATATATTATAAGAAAATTGTTTTTTCCGATGAAAACAAAAACGAAATTACTTTCTGAACAACCCAACAACAAATTAATTACTTAAATAACATAACAAGAAATAAAAACACTTTAATAAAACTATTTCTTGTATGTTTCTAAAATTATAAAATATTTCTATCATATTTAATAGCAATACTTTATTAAAAGCAACTGTGAATTTTAATAAAATATAAAATAAAGTGTTAAAAGTGCAATTGCATTAAAAAATGCTTTCCTCTCTTTGTTACTTCAAAAATAAACAAAATTATTTTTCTAAATAATGATTGTTATGAAAATGACAAAGAAAATTAATTCATTAATTTATTCCTTGCTAAATGAAAACAGTTTCTCAACTTATGTATGCAATGACATAATCGGTCTTGAAATTTTTATGTTAATTTATGTTTTCTTTGACAGGACCTCAGTGCATCGGACACCATCAAGTAAGCATTATGCAATCATCTCAAAAGTCCAAATTTAACTATTAATAAAATCATCACATACCAAACAAGAGACTTTCTCAAACTACCTTGCAGTAGATAAAATTTGTGCAAAGAAAGAAAGCATAAAGATAACTTCTAGCTATTATGTATAAGAATGTGGTCATTCTGAGTGACATTGTACTCTTCATACAAATAATTACATAGAAATAAATTTTCTTATAAGAGTGTATAGTTTATATTGCATAGTATTAATAGTATGATATAAAAATATTGTCAAAAAGATAAAATGTGAATACAGATTTTTAATGAAGGAAGAGAATATTGGAATACAACACAACCATCTGTAATATACAATGTTGTACAATAAAGCCATATCAACTTAATTATCATGAATTATATGAAACTTATAAATTATTTTATTACTATTTTTTAGCTCCATAATAATATAATGAAACTAGTAATAAATAAATATATATATATATATATATATATAATAAAACATACCTAGCAATTCCTTGATATTTTTTAGCAAATTGAACAATTTTAATAGCAAAAGGCATTGTACAAGTGCCCAAAACATTTACTACTCTAAAATTAGCAAATTTTACTCTAAATCCTAATTTTTGTAAGAGTCTTGCAAATCTTCTTCCAGCTTTTCTTGCCATCTCATTGCTGAAAAATAAATAAATAAAGAACGATAATAATACCATGATTATACTATAGAAAAACAAATTATTATTCAATAAAATTATCAACAGATAACAAAAATAAAATGTATTTAATGTACTGTAATTTTCCCACTCCTAAATGATCTTTATTCAGATAAAGGAATAATTAATGATAATGTGAACCACCATAAAACCATTACTGTTAGATTGTTTTTTGTTTTAAATTAATATAATTTTCTGACTCCTGATTGATTTTTAATATTATATTTTGCATTTAAGGAATTAGAAATGGCTATTGGTAATCTGACAAAGAGGTTTTTTACAGTATAAACTAGTTATGCTGTAAAAATCTGTTGCTAAATTATAAGTAGATAGGGAAAATAAAGAAGCAAATAAATTTATTTAGATAAAATTTATTAATATAAGCTAAATTTCTCAGTATACAACATTAGTACTTTAATAAATTGAAAACAGATTTCACCTTAGTGTATTCTGTACTATAGATACGTACACTTAGATAGAACACTTGATTCTGCCCCTGATTAATTCTAAACAAGACTAACATTAACAAACACATATCTATATGTTCCCTCACCACCTAACTTTCATTTCTTTGAAACAGTTTAAATAACCATGTAAATACCTTCATAGCTAATTTGCATGCAGAAATGAATACCTAATTAGTAGTGCTCACTTCATATAGCACAAAAATTGTAAAAGTGGGAGTTGTTTTAGAGGTCAGATGATGATATTAGGGATTGTAAATTTACCGACTACTTCATTTACCGGTAATTCGGTAAATGAAAATTAAAATACTGGTTTACTGGTAAATTTTTTTCCTGAAAAATAAAATTAAGGTGATAAAAAATATAAGTAATTTTGATTTCCATTTCACATTTTCTATTTCAAAGGTATAGAATGTAAAAAATATAAAAATTAAAGTGTTATTCTAAACAAACTGTAATAATAACTTTTAGAAACATAAATAAAATAATACAGAAAAATAAAAATAAAACAGAAATAATATATACAGTAGAACCTCAAAAACTCGGCCTAATGTGGACCGAAGGGTGGCCGAGTTTGTGAAAATGCCGGGTTATCGGGAATGGGGTTAAAAAAAATAAGTACGAGTGTTTCCTCAGAAAATACTATACTGTACTTGTATGTATTGTTTACTTGAGAATATAACAGAGAATAAACTGCCCAAATACCCTTAAACAAAGGAAAAGTACGTCCTTTATGAAGGCATAGAGCCTTTACTACATGAAAATGAAAATTAATGAATACACTGTGTACAGTAATTTACCTGATAAGACAGANAAAAAATATATTTACTTAATCTTTAAGAAAAACGTTGATTGTAAAGATTTTAAACCTTTAAAAATCTCAAAAAACGGCAGAGCACAAATCACATATGCTAACTAGAGCTTTCTGTACAATTTACAGTGCCTCTCAAACCCAAGAAAGTTTAAATTAAAATTAAACAAAAAATATCTCACATAAAATTAATAATTAGGTATATTGTTGCTTACACTTATCTGTTTTTTTTTTCAATGTCCCTTTAGCCCTTTTAAATATCTATAAACACAATATTTTCTACATAAAAATTTCTAGTATGAATTTTTCATTTACCAAATTACCGGTAAATTTCAAAAATTTACCGGTAAGTTTACCAAATTTTTTTTTGTCAATTTATCAGTAAACCGGTATACAATCCCTAGATGATATAATAGATAGCATCTTCCACAGCTGAAATTATACTACTAGTGGTAGAGATGAAAATTACAAGAATCTGCAAGTTATTGCATGTTGTAAAACATTTATTACAGTAGAGCCTTGGAAACTCTGCCTAATGTAGACCGAAGGGTAGCCGAGTTTGTGAAAATGCCAGGTTATCGGGAATGGGGTTAAAAAAGGATAAGTATGCATGTTTCCTCAGAAAATATTGTACTGTATACTTCTTGTATGTATTGTTTGCTTGAGAATATAACAGAGAATAAACTGCCCAAATACCCTTAAACAAAGGAAAAGTACGTCCTTTATGAAGGCATAGAGCCTTTACAGATGAAAATGAAAATTAATGAATACATAGTGTACAGTAATTTACCTGATAAGATAGACCTCAGAAAAATACTTTATGAGGCATAAAGCTGTCTGATGAAAATTAATTATCTAAGGGTATTTTTGCCCTGCCAGGGTGTGGCCGAGTTATCTGGAGTGCCGAGTTTTTGAGGCTCTACTGCAGTGTTCCACAACCTTTTTCTACTTGCGGCACACCATGACTCAACATGGCACACCAAAATGTTATTCCCTTCAAAAACGTATGATATGATACTATTAATAGAATTATGTAATGTTACTAACTTATTATTATTGTTATTAAACAGAATCAACACCTGTGAGCAAATTTATTTTACATATAATTTTTTAGAATACATAAAAATGCATGGCTTGTAATAAAGAATAAACAAGCATCATCTTATTTTATCAATGCTGCAGCAGAGAATGAAATACAAGCATAAGAAACACAACAACTGTGATAAAAATACATAAATAAAACTTGAAAATAACAGAATATGTAAAAGTTCACGTCACACCTTTCACCATGTTATGGCACACCGGTTGCAAAACACTGCTCTACTGTATTAATATTCTTCTGTATTATTTTACATTAAAGATAACTTTTGGTCAGAAGAAAAGAGCATCAAAAAAATTCAATGCATCAAATATTGATTCTTTTTTCTTCAGTCAGTGCATATGTGTTTTCATTGAAAATGTCACTCAGTAACACTGTTAAAGTTCTGAAATCAGTGAATCAGAAGCTGAATCTGGGATTGCAACAGCATTTACCTTAAAATAACTTTGAAGACTATTTATCTGACTCTCTTATATAAATATTTAAGAATCCATGCTCTTTGAGTTGTGAAGTTGATACCATCATTATGAACTTAATGATTTTATTGAAATTATGAGATTTGTGACAATTACAATGGTGATATTCAGGTAAGTAAATGTAGCAAGGAATATAATTTGTAAATGTTAAAAAATGAACATGATGCAAGTTACATTTTACTTGACAAGATGCATGAAATTGTTGCTTACTAGCATGACTACGAATCCAAGCCTCTCTGCTCAGAGCAATCAATCAAACAAAAGTTTCAAGGATTAGTGAAATCAACTATGTAACTGTTCGATATGGAAAAATAGTCAATACCAGAGAAAATAACAGACACAAATATGAATCTATTTCACAGTGCATGCTGCAGAAATTCAACAATATAATACGGCATCATCATAAAGGAATGTAACCTTCAAATCTGAGCATTATGTAATGCTAAAACTATGAACCTAGACAGTTTCAAGTCATCACATGGTTGGATTCAACAATGTGACTCATTAAGTCAAATTATGATAATTTCTATATCCTGTAAGGGCAAATTGGTTTTAACATTTTTATTGTCTTTAGTCCATCTTTGACCATTTATAACTTAAAATGCAAATTAATATGAATAAAGAAAAACTTTAGGCAGATTCCCAGGGTAGAATTAATATTAAAAATAATCATTTTAAAAGAAAATATCATCATCATTTTAAAAAGTTTAATATAAACAATTGTTTAATCAAAACTTTAGGGATTTTTTAATTAAGGAAAATATTACAAAATGTAATTTTTCTATTGCATGATATAATATACCTTTATTTTCTGAGAACTCAAAGACACTGATATCTTCACTCAAATCCCATGGGTCCATGGACCAAAGGTCAAGAAACACTTGGCTGAGACCGCTTGGCCTGGTACCCAGGTACAAAAATTTCTGTTATTCAGCACTATTATATACATTGATAATGGGAGCTGTCTTTGCACTGATCATGGTATATAAACTGCCATTCAGACAGAATGTAATAGACCCCACTCCCTTACCCTTTCCTTCCACTTTTTTCCAACACAACTAAATTAATGTTATAATATGCTTTTGTTCACTTTAAAAAAATGGACAGCAAGATGTCCAACTTTCTGGTTAATGTAATAATGTCAAGGCTCTCTTAAGCCTGGACTCCAATTTACCTGAAAACAGAAACTCAGAAACGGAACTGAAACATATAGAATTTTCATTTCAGTTATGTTTTTGTTTTAACTTGACTCCACTAGAAATGCGCCATCTGTTGATCAGTTCTGTAATTGTCGTAGAATCAAACATGAACGACACTACTTTTGGACAAACCCTTTTCTTTCTCCTTTTTTAGTTAGAACATGTTCTAACTAAAAAGAAAGAAAGGAAAAAATGTTTGATCAAAAACAGATCAAATAGTCAACCCTTGTGTACATCACTACTAATATTTGGCACACTAGCATTATGCAAATCAGTTATCTATTGTTGTGAGTCTGGCAAGTTTATAGTACAAATATTTTCTGTATTTTGGTTTAATAAAGCATTAAAATAGGTACCTAATTATTATTTTTTAACTACATGTTATATTTTCTTATAGAATTTATTATTAGTTCGTTTAATTGGGGCACCCACTTAACCTCTCCTACGTTGTTCCTGAAAATATTCGTGTTGACCTCATTGACCTGCATGGGCGATCCCGAATATTTTCGTGTTTACATCGGAACGTTTTTGATACTAGATGTTGCTATGCGTCACAATTTTTATATTAAAATGAACTTTTAAAATATAATTTTTTTTGTTTCTATATTATTCAATTTATTTATTTTGTTTGTGCAACATAAAAAAATAATTTTTAATGATACAGTATAAACACGATTATTATTTTAAAAAAATTTTTAGGCTTAACATCGACAAAAATTCAACATGGTGTCACAGGAAACAAATAAAAATTTCAACATCGAATAGGTTAATTTGGCCAAAATGGATTAGTCCCAATGTGTCCCAATTAAACAGAATCCAATGTATTTAATTAAAAGTTACAAAACCAAATTGGTTATAATCTATTTTACCTACAAATGTAAAGTATAGCTTTTATGAATCATGATCTTCATCTACTTATATAAGCTTATCAATGGCTTATATCTACTTACATAAGCCATTGACCCCACTGTTTGTATATCTGTCTGTAATCTGTAATCTGTCATGGAATGCATAGAATGCCCACTAGGGGCGTTCCTAGAGATGATTTTCAGCTATTATTTAAATTAATGGTATAATTTATTTATAACAGTATAATTCAGTATATTATTATTATTTTTATTTGTAATAGGAATTTATTATTTATATGAATTTTATTATCTATACCATGGAATGACACCGCTGCTGTTAGAACACCCACTAGGGGGTGTCCTAGGCCAGTAGTACTTTTATAAATGATGAATATCATTCAAAACATTTTTACTTTACTTGAAACTAATTCAGATCTCTCTACATTTCTGAGAGAAAGAGAGAAAAATAACATATCAGATAGTATTACTATTTCAGTTTTACTGTACAATAGATTTAAATATATTGAAAATAATTTTTTTACACAATTCTATATATATCATCAGCATTCCAAGATATTCAAATGTGAGAAAATTGCACTTCATTTTCTTAAAAAAAAAATGAATGAGAAATTCTGGCATTAATATAACAAGAAAACAAAGTTGTAATTCCCTGCATTTGCAGGTGAAAGAAGAAAGGCAAGTTCCGCATTGACACTGGATGATAGTTTACAGAATGAATATGTTTGCATGCTCAAAGTTATCATGCCAATGCATACAGTAGCAAAACTGAATGTCAACAAAAGGTTAAGCCAATCATTTATTACTGCAATGGCAAAACTGTGACCTGCACGACAATTTCAAAGTACCATACTTTGTATTGAATGTTTGGAATGTATATTTAAAAATAAAAAAATATTTGATAAATTTCAAAACTTTACATATGTAGTTCGAAAGCACAGTCCTAAAGCTGTCATGAAAAGTCTTAATTATGAACCTCAAGTAGAACAAATCATCAGCAAATAAACAGTAGCTAATTTCCCATTACATAAAATATTTGTTTCCATTATTAAAACATTATTTTTTTCACTTATAGTTTATTGTTGTTTTTCTGATATAGAGTGAAACATTACATAAAGTAAAATTTGTATTTTTTATTTTTTTAATTACTCAAATTAAATATTCAATTCATGATTTGGAGTTATTAAATTTTGACCCATCTTCAGAAAAACATTTACCATTGATGACCTATTTTAATTATGAAGATCAAAAGAAACAAATGGTTCTACCAGTTGTTTACATTCAATGTTGCCTTAATTTTACTGCCCTTGTTCATCCATCTACCTTAAGAATGGAAAAAATCTAGAGAGACTAAACTCCAGATGCCCAGCAACATAGATCTATGAATATCTTAAAAATATCAATTTACCTAGTGGCACCCGTGCAAGTAATCTTTCCCGACGACCATATGCTTGCCGTAGTGTAAGGACTTCTCAACTTCATTGTAAGCATCTATTAAAAATTGATAAATGTATTAAATATAAATTCTTTTATATATTAATAATAAAATCAATGTCAACTTAATTTTTATTAAACTAAAAAGACATCATTAAAAAATTAAAAAAATACAAATATAAATAATTACAATTCAATTCATTGAATGGCAGGTAGTTTTATGCTTCTAAGATAGTTAATTTTATTCATATTTTTCTTCTTGTTCTATTATAAAAAACACTGACACTAGCTCAAAATTAAAATTGTGTGTGGTACCATCACATAATATAAAATGTTATTTAAAAAATAACTTTTATATTATTAATTGTTATAAAAAAAATGAATTAAGCTTAATTTTGAGGATAGAGATGAACTTGTTTTAATATTGTGAATGCCAATAACAAGTAAAATTTTCATTAAGTCCAACTCCATTCAAGATATGACACACAACCCACCTTCTCAATCTTTAACTATCAAAATTTAATAGCATCAATGCCCCTTATATGCAAGTTACCATGGCAAATTTTGTTTCTTTATCTTTGCTCTATCCTGAGATATTAAGCAAAATAGATAGCCAACACACACACAGGATTATTTTTTACTTTATTGGTTCAAGGAGTCTCAAAATATTGAGATTTGCAAAAAACTCAGAAGGTCAAATTTGATATGATTCCAATACTTTCCAGTGTTTATATACTGTATATTACTTAACAGCCAGGAAAGTAATGATTATTTTGTTAACTTCTTCTATTTCATCATGATAACATGTCTTACTGGGCTACAATTTTGAAAATTGAAAACCTATAAATTCCCCCTAGCATCCATTTGTCTGTCCTTCCTTAATCTCTAGAACAAAGTCAGACAGATGAATGTTGAGACTAGATATGAAAAGCTTAGGGCCAGGAGGCACCAATTAACTATATACAAACTTCCAGTTTGAACAAAATGTCACATTATTTCAATTCAAAATTTTCTCAAGAACAGAATTAGATAATGACCAGCATGACTCTATTGTTAACAAAAAAGTATGATGTACTGGGGCAAGAAACTACTAAAATTGCAAGTATATATTTTAAATTCAAAAATATGATTAAAAATTTCAGCCCAGAATTCTGACATTGTCACGATAAATAACTGCTCGTTCATATTGAAAATTAATATAAATATATGTATTGGCTGTTTAACAGCTCAGATATTTGACAAAAACTTTTTTTTATAGATTACAACAGTAAATACATATTGTTCAAAGGCTAATAAATATTTTACATAACTAACTAAAACATCTATAATGACATTAATAACATACAACATAAATATCATACAAAATATAAATGAATAATTTCAAGAAACATAACATAGGTTGAATATATGTGAGAGCATTCTGAACTAAGTGCCTTAAACAATATCTCTAATTACACAAAAGCATGGAGGTAATTTAATAGAACTGTAATGCTTTTATTGTAAAATTAGATATTTCCTCCTCATCAAAATCAATGAAGCACATGAATACCACGTACACACCCTGAAGCTGGTGTATTATTCATCATTTTTAACAAAATTAAAATTTTTAAGTTTAAATTAATTTTTTTCAATTATTTAAATTTTAATTTAGGTAACAGGATAATTCAAACAATGGCACATTACTACTACCGTCAGCTGAGATTCATTATATAACATTAGTGTTATGTATCTAATGCTTGATATCCTTTTCAAAATATCATTAATCACTCATTTAGTAAAGGACATCAAATTTAATCATTTATATTAATGTGTTTCATTTTTATATTTAAGTGTTTCAATTCCATTATTATTTTTATAAAATAAAAATTTTAAAGCTAGTCCATCTTTTCTTATAAGTTCATTGTCTTTGTTATCTTTAACATCTATTTATAATCAAACATCCTTACTACACTTGATATGTATAAAGCTATACATCAACCAAAACCAAATATTATCAGGCTAGAAATGGCTATAATACTAATAATGTAATAGACAATTTGGCATTAGAGTTAGGCATTAGGCACCATCTCTTGATAAATTTAATAAATTGCCAAATTATCTATTACATTATTAGTATTATAGCCGTTACTAGCCTGATTATCTTCGGCTTTGGTTGATGTATAACATCTATTTGTTGTATATGCACTTAATTCATTCAAGACAAAATTAGCTGAAGAGAAAGTTGTTTGACTGGTTTTGTTATAAAATTCCCTTTGTAATTTGAGGAGCCTAATCAATATTAAATAATTACTGGTAATCATTGAGTAAATACAAAATTTTTAAATTAAATACGAAGCATATTCTTTCTGTACATTGTTTAATCATTTTCATGTTAAGATTTTAAAAAATCTTAAACAAGTATTATTGCTTTTAAACTAATATGGAAAGCAAGTTAATATTTTGGTTTATCTTTCATATATTTGGCATAATATTCTCTACTCTTTTCAAGTTGACATACATATATATATATATATCAACTTATCAACTTAAAAGTGAAAAATCTCAGATGACAGGCAATGTTCAGAGAGCAAAAATATTAAAAAACATCTATTCACATGATTTTAGGATTTTTTCAAACATCAATTACCTCAGAAAAATGATTCTGAGGTTTAGCACAATATGTCCCCAAGGGCTTTATATATTTGGAACAACTATTCATAAATGTACACTCAGAATAGTGCCAATATGAAAAATAGGAAAGTTACAAACTCATCTGATGATACTGATAATTCATAGCAAAAGGTAATATCTTATCTGATATGCAATTGCTATATTTTAACACCAAATATACTTTGTCTCATTTTAATTAATATAACTGACTTCAATTTCACTAAATATTTTATTATATTAATAACATTTTTGTTATTTAACAGATATTGATGATTACCAGTCCAATTTCCAGAGAAAATGAAGGTTATTTTTAGAATATATGCAGTACTCAATATCTAGCCCCATTTATAGCATTATTGATATATCTTGTTTATAGTTTGCAGATAAATTTGAGATGTTATACTATATCTAGACTGATGGTTATCAGCTGTTCTCACACAATTCTTTTGTTTTTAAAATGATAACTATTCATGTGTATAATATTATAACAAATCTTGTGGATGAGTAATTATGAACATGATTAGTTGATTACCAGTAAATAGCAAAATTTTTGTATTTAACTAAATAGAAAAACAATGTTTCCATCTGAATAAAAACTAATCTAGTTTTAATTTAGTAGTGCAATTTAATTCTGTTAATTTAGTAAATACAGCTGCAAAAATTCCAAATACTAAAATATATTGGAATTTTTTCACTTCTAGTTACTAAAATGCATATTATCAAGTAAATTAGTTGATTAGGCAAATATTTATAATAATAACTTTAGAGATTACAGTACCTACATAAATCAGATACTATAACAAAAGTAAAAGAATAAATTAAATCATCAGTAAAAATATGTCGCAGACATATAAAATATATTTTAAAGAAAATAATAAATTTCATAATACAATAGTATCTGCATATTACATTTAGTCACAGATATTACCTGTTATAACATGGTAATTTAGATAATATCTCACAAATTATAGCAAAATAACTAATATTTTTATTAAATTTCTTATGACTGCTGTTNATATTTACTTGCAAAAAAAGTTTATGTAAACTTTTGTATTTTATAGTACTGAAGAGGGACCTTTTTTAGAAAAGGACCGAAATGCATCTATAGTAATAGAATAAAGTGAAATCATTGGCTAAAGCTGTGTGATAGTCTACCGCCAATATTAAAATTTACATTTTAAGTGCGGATTTGCAAAGACTTTACGATATATACTAATATTTTTATTAATTTTAATTAATAAATTTTCAAATTATATATACAGTGGTGCCTCTTCCTCCAAATTTTATTCATTCCAAGAGGCCATTTGAACTATGAATCATTTGAAGTCCAAAGCAATTTTTCCCATTAGAAATAAAAATGAAAAGTCAATTAATCCATTCCCAGACCCTGAACAAAACCCATTTTGATAAACTTAAAACAGCAAATACACATAATTTAATGGTAAAAAATCACACAAGTAAATGATCTAATAATAAATTAAAACATAAAAAGAATCAATAAAATATATAAATACTATATAATAAAATAAATATTGCATTTACTGTTCGCATCTTATTTCGACATCTTAAACGTGGCCACCAGATCTGCCATGTGTATTGCTTTCATGCTTTGTGTTAAGTACCTTTTTCATCTTAGCCTTTTCCAAGCTAAGATAAAAAAGGCTAAAATGCTTCCACACACTTTTTGGATACTGTGATTAATAAGTAAAAGTTATATTTGGTTGAATGAAAAATTTTTACTTATTTTTAAGTTGTCATTACTTAACATAGATATGTGATTTAATTATAATAGTTTTGAATTTTAACACATTATTGCTAATTTAAGATTATATTCTTTGTTCAGAAGCTTATTTTATAGTTGGAGTGTATTTTTCATTCAGCTGCACAGTTCAAACTTTTGAAGAGTTGCTTGAACTCCCAAGACAAAGTTTTGTCGAATTTGGCATTCAACCTTTGAAGCGATTTTTAATTATTCAATCTATATATGAGGTCTGTTCAAAAAATACAGACTGTTTGAACTGCACAGCTCCAGTTGGTTTCAGGGGAATCCGCTTGGTGTCACTAGGCTTGTACAGATCCTCTAGTGATAAAGCCGTTTCCTGATTACAGATATATTTATTTGTTGATTAGCTATGCGGTTTTTAGTGAAGTACGATTTTTTCGTTTGTTGGATTTCAGAATGAATGACCTGATGGAGCAACGACTTGCTGCAAAATTTTGTGTTAAACTTGGAAAATTTCTGACTGAAACATTTGCTATGCTCAACACGGCTTACGGTGATGTTGCTATGAAGCGTACGGCATGTTTGAAGTGGTCCCCCAGACATAAAAAAGCTTGCCAAGTTCGATCCAGTGTCAAGGTGATGCTGACAGTTTTCTTTGATGCTAAGGGTGTTGTTCACCACGAGCACCTCCCCCAAGGCTCCACAGTGAACCAGACTTACTACATTGAAGTTCTGAAACATCTGAGGGATGCCATCCATTGCAAAAGGCCAGAAATGTGGAGGAGTGGCGACTGGTTTCTCCATCACAACAATGCTGCAACCCATTCAGCTCTCAGAACTTGTGTGAGTTTTTGGCCAAACACTCAATCACTGTTCATCCCCACCCCCTACTCACCTGACCTTGCTCCTTGTGACTTACCCTTAAAAGGAAGATTTGCAATGATTCCCGAGATCTTCGCCCGAGTTAACTCGGGCATGTTACATAACGTTACAGAAAACTCGGTCCTTTCGGCTCCCAAAAAAATTTTTTGTTTTTTTTGAATTTTTGGAATGTTTTTTAAGTCTCCAAATTTTTTCAAAAATTTTTACCCGCGCAAAAAAATTTTATCGCGATTTTAATTAGCCTTTGATAAAGCTCAATTAAGGCTTAATTGTTTTTTAATGGGATTTTTTTATCAAAATTAATTAATCGTTCTAAAGTTGTAGTGCACAGATTTTACTTTGGTAAAGTTATTTAAACCCATCTCCTCCCCAGACTTCTATGAGAATGTCCCGGAAAATCCAACTCCAGCTGTGTAAACAATGACTCATGGTGTCAAATTTCGCAGAAAGGCAAGACAAAGGAAAATAAAGTTTGAAGCTTTTTCTTAAAAATTAACGCATTTCTTTCGTTTTTTTCACTTTTAAGTATTTTTTATGTTTAATTACATTAATATAAAAAATTGCTAGGAACTTAAGGTGTTAATATTGAAAGTATTGAAGATTGTGCAGCATGTCTTGTACAAAACTTTTTGAGAATATCTCAACTGAGGGCTGTACTGAATTTTCAGATCCAAGCACAACATACAAGTCCATTGATACCATTTTCCAAGCAGATCAAGCAGTAATGTACCCAGTGGAATTTTTAAACTCCTTGGCATCAGCTGGATTACCACTTCCTAACTTAGAGCTAAATGTTGGAGCACCAGTAATGCTTTTGCAAAGTTTGGACCCACCAGAGTTATGCTATGGGACAAGAATCATCTTTTATCTTTGTCCTGCAAGCCCAAACAATTTTTTCTTTTTGCAGTTTCATTATTATAAATATTCAAGTCAATAAAAGCAGTTTTTAGTTATTAGGACCATTGTTTTTATTACCTCTCTCAATTCCACATCCCCTCAAAAACCTGAGCAACACCAGACAAGCATTGCTAGTTTATTTATAAGAGTAAATTAACCATGCAGTTACTCAGCTGAATTTACCAATGCACCTTTAACAGAGTAATTCCATTTTCAACTGTCCACAACTGAAGATGTCCCATTAACTGAGTCAAAAATGTTAGTGTTTTTTAAACTTTGCCAGCTGTTACAGGTGCATTGATTAATTCTATTTAATTATACTAGTTGTAGTCATATTTACTTATTCCATTTAATGTTATTGGTTATCATCATCAGTAAACATAAATTTCAAAGTGATTATAAGCAGATTCAACCATACCTTACACTAATCTGTAATTTGAGTATTATACATTAAATGACTTTTTAATATATTGAAATATATCTTAAATGATTGTCAATAGACACTATCAAGAATGCTCTTTCTAATACAAAGCTAAAATTAGCAATATTTGCTGCATTAATCAGTCACTTTTATAACCACTTTAAAGGGATTTTTTGGATGAATAAATTGAAATGTTAAAAATCCAGCAACAAGTTACTTAACTTTCCCAGCAAAATTGAAAGCTGCATCTGTGGCACCATCTATTACGACATTTTATTATTAAAAACTTTTTATATTTTTAATTATTATAAAATGGCAATAAGCTTCATTTTGAGGGTAGGGATGGGTTTTATAAAAAACTGTAAATGCTAATAATGAATAAAATCATCATTAATTTAAAAGTCTGACCCTACTAGAAATATACATGACCCCTTTATCTCTCCATCCTCTCAACCATTAACCACCAAAATTTAATAATATCAATCCCCCTAATAAACAAATCTCCAAGCACAAGTTCAGAAATTTTTGACAAAAAGCAAAGGAATTATTAAGCTTCAAACATGAACAAAATCGTGCCCTCATATACACTCCCTACACACACACCAAAACGTATGTACTGTACACACAGATATTACCCCCAAACTTTTTTGCATTTCTCGACATTTCAAGGTCCTGATTCCAAAAATGAAAAAATCTGGGGGTTCATTTTTTGACCAATTGCCATACTTTCCCTCTGTTATATATTATAGCCAGGAAAGTAAAAAGTGATACTAATTACAGAAAAATTATTTAATAAAAACCAAAACAACATAATGAAATATATACAGAGACAAATAAGCAAAAATTTTAAATTAATTTAACCTTCAAAAGCAACTGACATCATTATAACATTAGTAAATAGTACAGATTTTAGAACAGTTAAATGAAGAAATTATTGTAATTTATTATTATTTTAGACACCTTCTATGATAATAGATCTGGATTTTTTTCAATATAACAGATATTAAAACCTTGAACTAATTTTTTAAATATAATAAATTATATTTTATCTTATGCATCAT
The DNA here is from genome assembly GCF_000671375.1 of Centruroides sculpturatus. NCBI lineage: Eukaryota > Metazoa > Arthropoda > Arachnida > Scorpiones > Buthidae > Centruroides > Centruroides sculpturatus. The sequence goes on along the minus strand of NW_019386120.1, from coordinate 48,123 downwards.
TGTTAACTTCTGCATGCTAATTCTCATAACAGAAATGACTAAAGTATATCAGAAAATCATTTATTAAAAACAAAAGATCTAATATTACAATATATCTTCAATAAAAACTTATCTTAAAAAATAATTTTTTTTATTTTAGAATCTTATATAAAGCATTTCTATTTTAATAAAGTATGTGTTTCTTTATTTTTATTTATGTTTGCAACAAATTTAATCTAGGAAATAATAGATGATATAAGTAACAAGTAATCAGTAGATAACAATTAAAAATCTCAAAAATGTAATTTTAAATATATATAATTTTATAAAATCATTGACATTTGTAAACAACTTGCTTTCTGCAATAAAGATAATGTAAGTGTAATGCAAATATGTAAATTATTGAATTAATATAAATATTCTGTCACTTTCTGACTTAATATTAAAACAAAATACTGTTCTTAAAACATACTATAATCTAGGATTCTAAAACATTTATATCACTTACAGAAAAACCTGTCTTCTCTGTAAATTTAAACAAGTTTTCAATTAAATAATACAGTGGAACCTTGCTTAATGAGCACCTCTCATAATGAGTAATTCATATAACAAGCAAAAAACAATTTTTTTTTTAAATGACTAGCTTAACGAGCAATGAGAATAGGGGACATCCCAGATTATGTGCATATTACATCAGTCTGTTTTTTGCACTCGTTCTGCTAGCATCTTAAATGTTGCTTGTGATCACACATTTTTCCAAATTGTGTTCAGACATATTGCTTATAAACATCATAGCCCATTATATAATAAACATACCAAACAAATTCTTGGGCTATGTAAAGGCTATAATTAAATATTATTAGAAATTAAATAATTTGACTAGATGTAGGCAGTTATGCGGTCATCTCGTATTAAATTTAATGACCAATTCCAAATTAAATTTTGATTTTATTTGTGTTTTCTACAAATCAAATTTGCATTCCAGGTTGGTTCATTCCACACTAGAAGAAAAGATGATGATGATTCACGCTTCTTAAAAATGTATATTGTATAATTTTCTTTGAATAAACATTTTACATAAAATATTTGACTACTTTTTTCAGCATGTAACGCATTATCATATTTTACATTAATTTATATGGAAAAAATTGTTTTGCTTAATGAGTATTTCACATTACAAGTAAGATTCTGAAACAAATTATGTTCATTAAGCAAGGTTCCACTGTAATTTATAAGAAAATGACATAGGAAAGACACTCTAGATTATATTGTGAAATATCAGCAGTCCTGTTGATCCAGAAAACTATTTCACTAAGTATCTGGAAGTCTAGTCTTTACTTCTAATAATATCAAAGTTTTGGTATCCAATAGCAACAAAAAGCTTATATGAAATATTTGAAGTTATATCATGCATAAATATATTGTATTTTAGTCCCTTAGGCTGTAATATGCAGTTTGATGTTTGAATATACACCATAAGACTTGTTACTATTGGATACTGAAATTTTAGCATAATTGATAATACAATAGACCCCCGATAACGTGGGTTCATACAATGTAGATTCATATATCGCGGCGAAAAAATTGCGACTGTATTTGTATAAAGACACTAAAAGAGACTCGGAAAATGTGGTAAAACGTCATTGCTGACTTGTGTCGCGACAGGATTGGTCGAATCTACTTACATGCTACGGAGAGTTTAGGCGAGTAAGTTGAGTTTACTGTCGTCTGTACAGTATATAAATTAGGTACTGTAAGTCTAATACAGTACTGTAATTTTATACATTTCTTGTGAAAGAAACATTTCTTATTCAACGGCGATAAAAATTATTTATATTAATGATGTCTCCAAAGTTC